>NC_089876.1:8177500-8195000 GCF_040182565.1 Anser cygnoides | reverse complement strand
GATTTGGGAAAGAAAAAAAATATCCATTTTAGATATTTTCTTCAGTGGTAAATAAAGAAAGAAAAATAGCACATTAATAAAATATAGTTATTTAATTAAAAATAGTAACATTCCAAACAGATGGAATACAACAGAAATACTTAATTGAAAATACTTTTTTTATTTTGCATTGAAATTTTGTTTTGTATTAGAAGTGCTGTTCTATAAAGAAATATTTCTTTCTTTCTTTTTTTTTTTTTTTTAGGAAGACCCATTCTCCAAGGAAAAAATATCCACCACGTCCTTCATGCAAGTGAAGAGGCTGAACACGTGTCATCAATTTGGCTAGGACAGAGTTAATTTTAACAACATTTTACCACATTCCTTGAAGTGTCCAATCATTTGGATGCAGCTATCCTTAAAGCTCCCTTGCAGCCACGTATGTTTCCTCTTTTGGTGCTATGTCTTTATCAAGACACCAATATTATGGGACTCTGTTACCACACACACACAAAAAAAAAAAAAGGAAATTGGCTGCACCTTGTGAGTGCTTTGCACCACCTCTATGATGGATCTGACTTTCTGCTGCTTCAGAGAAATAAAAACTTCCCAGTAATTCCTGAAATTCAGTGAGTCCCCAGAGGCGTGCAGTTACAGGTATCTCCCATGCTTCAGGAGAGGTGGATCTCTCCTGGAGATGGATGGCAGCAAAGGAAGGGTGGCAGTGAGAGGTCACATATATTCTTAGACTTGCCTGTACAGACGGAAAGAAGAAGAAAATTCCCAGACTACGTTTTGAGATGTTCAGGACCCAAAAGAATATAAGATCAGCTCTGAGGAGCCTTGTCCCACAGGTAGCTGCTGCTGAGGTAAGAGTAGGATTTACCTGAGCACTTGGAAAATGGCTGACCAGAAAGGGGCAACTGGAAGAAAACTTCTTCTTTACTAAAGAAAGGAAGAAGAGGCTTTCATGTTTTCATGCTGGATTGCAAATCACAAAGGGACATTCCACATTTTGGAGGAAAATCCAAAATAACAGGATTTAAGATTGGCTCATTTTCCATCCACCCCTGAAGGGACTCATCATTATCTATCACCATATTTTGAACTTCATGAAAGAACATTTTATTTGGCTAACACTGAGGAGATAGATTGTTCAAGCAGGTGTACAGGGTTAACAACATAAAAAACATGAGCATTATGATAGAGGTCCAGAGTCCTCACTGAGCCTGGACATCTTCCAGTTGCCATTTTTGTAATACCAGCTTCCATACAAAGGATACTATCAAGAAAAGCTTGCCATAGGCTTTAATTGCACTCAGATGGTCAATAATTTTGTCAGTGTGAGTGATCTAGATGACACAGCATGCGATCTGTGACACCAAATACTGGAAAATTCAGTTGAGGCAATGGAAATCCATATTCTTCCTGCCTTCGTGCCTGGGCACAACATAAAGTGTCCCATAGCACCCTCAGCTTGGCGCACATGGCTCTGGGGCCTGGTGTCCCTACCAAGCTCCTTATTTTGGTGCACACAGCTCCTCCCTGCCTGCAGCCTGCCCTGAGACAACAGCTAGCCTGCAGGGCAGCATCCCATGCCATCTCCTTGGGACGCTTCTCCACGGACACTGCAGATATACCAGAAGTCTGATTTTGACACAAGAGCAGGGAACTGAAGCAATGCTACAAAGCCCATTTCATCTGTCAGGGGCTTTGCAGGCGGCTCCTGGTGTTCAGTGCTATCGCTGCGAGCAAGGAGCGATACCCCCCTGCTGTGCTTCATCCTGCTTTTTCAGGCAGAGCTGAACAGAGTCAGCAATGTGACTTGTCCAAGGCCACCCAGAACGAGCACTGGGCTCGGGATAGAATCCATGTCTCCTTGCTCCTGAGCTCAAGGGGGGTTTGGGGCTTTTTTTTTAAGAACATGACCTTCCTTCCTGTAGGTTGCCGAGCTCCTTGGCACCAGCCACAGCAAACAGTCCCGGCTTCGCCTCTATACAAGAATGAACTGGGCACAATTTCCAAGTGATCCAAGGGCTGTCCGCTGGGCCATGGTGAAAGAGGCTTCCAATCCAAACAAAGCAGGGAGAACGTTATGCAAAATCGCTTCTCCATCCCCTTCCTTCCCACTCTTTCTCCTTGTGTTGTGTTGACAGAGGATGTTTCTCCTGGCTGTGGCCTGGCTGCTCAGATACCCTCCTCGTGGGCTTCTGCAGCCCCCAGGGGATGAAGTGCTGCTTTGCAGAGAGATTCAGGATTTTGTAAACTGGCTTTGTTCCACATGGGTATGAAACTCAGCCTTTCCTACAGTCTTCCATAAAGGAAACTGCCCACACCACTCAAATAAACAAATCAATTAATTAATTCATAGATGAATAAATAATTTTATTTTCTTGGGCTGTTCCAAATGTTTTATTGCAAGGAAATGGATGGGTTTTCTTTTAGATATTGAGTGTTTCCACAAGGGTCAGCTGTGGGTGAAGGGGTGGGAGAGCCCCGTGCAATGCCCACCTCCAGCCATGTTCCCCAGCACCTCTCCACCACCAGCATGGGGATGCCACAGCCAGCTGGGTAACAAAGCCTGTGACAAGGGGTAAGAGAAAATGTAAATCCAAAGTTACTTCCAAAAGAAATGCCAATGCAAATTTAATTTCAAAATCTCAAAATAGCACGTTCTAACACTCAGAATTTACCCTCTATTTTTCACATCATTTGGCAAAACTTTCCAGTTGAGATGACACTCAGAACTATGAAAAACCTCCATCAAAGCTATCCCAGGTAGCCTCAGACGAGATGTTTACTTTCCTAATGAAACCCATTTCTAATAGATTAAATGCCATTCTCTTGGTTTTTAGAATGCAGTTCTGCAAGGGAGGACAAGGGAAAAGGGATGGCCCCAGGTGCTCACAGGCCTCGATCCTGGCCGCAGCTCTGCCATTCATTATGGTGTATTTAGGGATGTCCTTTGGCACAGCCAATTTTTCTTCTGAAAAACAACAGAAACACCTTTTTCAAGAGCCTGTTTATGAGGCTGGTAGGAAGCACCATGCTAACCAGAAATACCTGTGTGCTGCACGGGAGCAGCACAGCTGATTCCTTAGCTGTGCCTGCAGTTGCACTTTCTGGAGGTTCCACTTTTTCACTGTACTTTTATGTTTATTTTATTTTATTTTTTAAAATCAGATCACACAAATGACTAGAATTACTGGGGAGCTGAGATGCGAAGATATTCGAATTTTTGTAAGAGCTGTGCACCCAGTCTCAAAAATCAGGCCCTGCTCTAGGGTTTGAAGTTTGACATCCAAAGAGAAGACCGCCATAAATTATCAACCACTTCTGGAAATCTCAGCCACTTCTGCAGAAAATGAGAAAACCTTCCACTGGAAGTTAAAAGAACAATCCGCAAGTGGTTTTAACAGCTACTGTGTGTCCCTGCTGCACTCAGTTATTTAAACTGAGACTAAGTTTCTTCCCAGGCTCCTAGCCCAACATGGCATGTTTTCTCTGCTGGAGATTCAGTTCTTGTACATCATGTAGTAAATATAAAAAAGGAGGTTTACAGCCCAGTGAATAGAGAAATCTCTTTCCAGGTCAATGCAAGAAATTATAGAGCATTGGAAAGCCCTAGTTTTATCTCCTGCCAAAGGAGGGATTAAGCTACAATGATTCCCAGGCCCAGGGTCTTTTTTTTTCCTTTCCCTCTGCCTTCTTTGAGTGCAAATTGACAGAGACGAGTTTTCACTCCAAACAGCTGTCTGTTATTTGAATGGAGTCAGTTCCTAATCCCGCACATGACTGCCATCAGAGGCTGCTGTAGTGGAAATGTTTCTAGTATCAAAACAAAGCCTCTGGCACAAAGATCTGTTTGAGAGGGTTCTGTGTGTAACCTCTGCATTCAAATACTATCTTTTCTCCGAAGGCACTGCTCTGCTGGCTACCAAACTAGTCATTACCCATTTAATTAAGAAAAGATGCACTCTGTTTTGCATAATTATAAAGGGGGAAAATAAATATAAGATGCTCAAATGAAAATCAGTTGTTGGAATCCTTCTATTTATTTTTTCTTTTAATGTGTGTTTTTCCTCCTTGAATTTTCATTTGGAAATCAGAGTTCCAAGTGAAGTGGGCTGAAACAATGAATGAGATTGTTCTGAGAATTATAATTCCCAAAGTTCAGTTGCTGGAAATGCTCATACCAACTACTAATACTAAGACGTCTAGAAGTTTAGGTAGAATAAACATCCAAAGTATTTCTCTAGTTCCTTGCCAATCTATACATGTTCTTCAAAAACTCAAGAAGTCATACACTGCTTATATATATAACATTTGATCCAAATATTGTCACCTTTGCTTGCCTCAAATTAGAGAGAAATAATTCCAGCAGGTGCAATAATGCAGCCCAATTCAAGATGTCATGGAAGAGGTGAGTTCTTTTACTGCTCCCATTGACAATTTTCTTCCTGAATTGTGGCAAAGGACTTGTTCTTTTTCCCTCGTGTCCTATCTATAAAACCATGACAGCAACAGTTCTGTTGTTAGAAATTGTGCCCAGTATTTCAAGCAGGAACTGCTTTTCATTCTATGTGCTTGTACCGCAGCGAAAATACTGCACCTCATCTTGGTCACACTTCTTATACCTAGAAGACCTTTTTATTGAATTAAAAACACACAGAAGGAGATTGACCTTTCATAGTACTCCAGAAGACCAGCATGGCATATCCCTGAAGACTTGCTGAAACCAGGATTAAAGTGGTCAGGTTTGAGTATCTAAATCTGTACATTTTTGGTTAGGTGAGGCAATAAAAATTATGTCTCCACATCACAGAACAAAGCTCAGGGAAATCAAATGACTTGGTAAGAGCTGCACAGAGACTCCAGACTGGGAGTAGATACAGGCATCTACTATTTCTCTGTCTAGTTTAGAGTAATACAGAGTTTTGGATGCTGAAGACAGGCATTGCAAAGGAAAAGAGACTGAAGGGAGAAAGCAGTGCATGAATTGGCAAAACTCACATGGGGGAAGACCTAGAGCTTGATGGGCCTTGCAGTGCTGAGGAGCATCCCAGAGTTAAAAGCAATGTTCCCTTCCCTTCTTCATCTCCAGCTCTTGAACTTCCTGTTTGTCATTATTTGTCACTGATGAGGAAATACCAACAACCAGGAGCAGTTTGTGATCCAAACTGCAAAGCCGTTGTCAGGAGCTCAACAGCAGCCAAGGAGGAGCAGTTTGAACAAGCCCCTCATGTTGTGGTGCACCAAACGCTGGGCAAGTCCAAGAAGAAATCCCCTTGGGGGCAACAGGGTGCAGGAGGCAGAAGAGCACAGGGAGGGATGACTTGTGCACAGCCTGTGCTATGGTTCTGTGCAAAGGCAGAGAGGCAATAAAATCAGAAATGGTTTTGTTTGCTTGTTTGTTCATGTAAATAAATAGAAATTTCCCCTTTCATTGTTGAAGTTACTGATCCTCTTGGAGGCAGGATCCATCTTGTTTTCAAAACTCCCAGGTGACTTCAGCCCCAAACCACTAAGGCCTTTGCCTGGGATTAGGGGAATTTCACTCAGATCTCTGTCCTGTGTGGCCTAAGATGGGTCTCTGAGGGTGGGCAAAGGCAGACAGAGAAGTTTTCATCACCTCCCGCACCTTGAATGTCCAACTCTGCTCCTGTCCCAGCAATCACTGCCCCATGGTGTGATGGAACCACTTGTTCTTTTTTTCTTTTTTTCTTTTTCCTTTTTTTTTCCCTTTTCCCTTTCCTTTTCCCTTTTCCTTCTTTTTCTTTCTTTTTTTTTTTTCTTTTCCCCTTTTTCTTTTCCTTTTCTTTTCTTTCTAGAAGGCTGCTTTTAACCCAGTTTTGAGGATCTGGTCTACAGCATCTGCCTACAGCATTCTGTCCTGACACACTGGCTAATGGTAGCAGGAATGATTAATTGCCAGGAAATCTGGGCATCTCAGGCCAACCTCTCCTCCAGACCTAGCATTTCATAAAACCACTTATAAAGGCAATAATAATGAGAGAGAGTTCTCAGATGGCAATTTAAACTTCAGACCTTACTCAATATCACAAATTTAGAAGAGGGTGATTCTCTTGAACAAATGCTTTTTTAACTGACAGGAAGTTTTCCTATCAAAGTAAGAAACAATTCTCACCATGACAGTTAATTTTACACGTAAATTTGGGATGTTTTGGTTGTTAATATTTCTCAGAATTTAGGAAGCAGGGGGTTAAAAACAACAAAAATGTTTGAGAAAGAAATATAAACAAAATCATTTTGGGACCTTTCTCCATCTGCTTTCCCAGAGAAGACATACCTTCATCCACAGAGTTTCCAAGCCAGAAACTGCGTTAAGCACTTTGGTTTTTTGTGTCACTTCGAAGGACAGAAAATGGTCAAAGCTTCTTTGCAGAGTGGGTAGGCAGAGAAAAACTAATCAGTGTCTGTAATCTAAATTACACAAGACAATAAAGAAGCACGTCCAGTTCATCCAAGTGATAGACTGAAAGATTGGCTTTTTTATTTATTTCCTTCCCAAGCAGCTTTACTGGTCTGCAAACCTCTACAGGTCGTATTCGAAATGGCTGTTACTGATACATGGGTCAGTCTGGGGAGCACTCCCCAGTCTCAATCTATAGAGTTGAAATGGGTTTTGCCCTTTCCTGGGCCCTGCCAGTAACAGATACGTGGAGACAGAGAGGATAAAACGAAATGCTTTAAACAACCACTTTGGTTAATGCACATCCCACAAGCCACGAATGCTCCAGGGGACCTTTGCCAAGGGTTGTTTAAATGTCTCTTCCGAGAAGCACCATCCTGACCCCTCACAGCCCAGAAGAGTGTTAGGGAGGTCTGGAAGACACCACACTCCTGATGGCACCAGGAGGGAGGAAGATGAAGGACTGGAGATTGCTGGCTGGGTCTTTGGGTGACCATGCACGAGCAAGGAAGGGTGGGAGGACCCTATGTACACAATCCCCCCAACCATCCCACTCAGGGGGATGCATTGCATTGGGTACGTGTGGAAAAGCAGGTTTCTGCAGCAGCACCCATCAGATAAGGGTGTTCTGGCTCTGCTTTCCCCCCCGACTATCAATCCACGTCTCAGCCGCAAGCCTCTCCCTTACTTTCCCCTGCTTTGAAACAAAAGGTCCGTTCAGGGAATGCCAAAGTGCAACTGGATAAAAACGAAAAAAAAGCCATCCTCCTTCCCTCTGCTCCTCTTATGGTGTCTGAAAGGGTATGCTCAGCATGCAAAAAAACCTGCTGACTTCACACTCCGCTGGAGAAGGCGATTTGAAACCAACAAAAATAATTGTCACTGTGTTTAGCCAGAGTCAATAAAAGCACTAAGGGCCTGGCAGTGTCAAACTCTGGAGAAAATAAATTGCCAGTTCATGAGCACTCCCTACAATGTATCCTGAAAAGAAGTTTTCTTTCCCTTCTCCTCAGAAAAAAAATGATGGGGAGGGAGAGGGAGTGAGCTGAGAGGGGGGAGAGACTGGCAACATATATTTCATGTCTAATGATATTGTTTTAACAGTGAGCAATATACTGTGGGGTCTTGAATGATGGCATAGGAAAGAATAAATAAAGGCCCTGCTCATACTGATTGCCCGTTGGCTCACATAGTAAATCTGAAGTAAAGTGTCTTATCCTTAGGGACAAGAAAAAAAAGTTTCAAAAGCAACGGAGTGACATGATCTACCTTTTCCAAAATGCTGTGATTTTGGGTGCCCAGCCTAAGACGCTGTCAAGAGGTTGGATTTCAGAAAGGGGAATTGCTCAACACAGTTTCAAAATTACTAGCATGTTTTAGCCTTGGAAAAATGAAGATGCCTAGTGCTACATCTACAGTGAATCAAACACGAGTGGCTGTGTCCCCATAACCATGCTTGGTTTTATTCCCTAGTTCTGCCAATCTGCCAAATAGCATTGCCCACTCCACAAATCTTGCCTCACCTAAAGCCACTGTCTAATTTTGAAAATCAGAGCCAAAACCAAAGTTCTAATAGTTTCCAGAGATCATGAGTGCTTGAGGGAAAGCTGCATCCAAGTGATCATTTATTTAATGTTTTAATAAACTTAAACAGAATATGGTAGAATGCAGAAACGAAAAAGTCGGGAAGAAAATAAACTTTGCTATTTGTGTTTCCTTTTCTGTGTTGTTTATCCTCACCCTGGTAACCTTCTATTTTAACCTTGTTTGTCTTAACATGACTTAATTTTCAACCTGAAGCAATGTCCTGGATGTTGTTAGACATCCAGGCAGACCTTAGATTTGTGTGGCATTTATGGACCCAAATGTGAACAGCCTACTCAGTGCTTGAAAGGCATCTCCTTTATGAAGAAGGACACAGCAACCTAATGATACTGACCCGTGTCATCTTTTAATTGTCCTAAGCACTAAAAGCTCATTCAGTGAGTCCAGAGAGGTTCGGTGGGTATGAAGGCAGTAGGTTACCCGGAGAGCTGAGAAGCCCTGGAAGAAAATTGGCAGCATTCTGAAGCAGGGATAGGCTTGAAATGGGACAGCCAGTGACCACTTTTTCTTTGGAAAGATCCTGATGGATGAAAAGCGATGGCCAGTGAGCTGTGACAGGACATGAGTTTATGTGTAATGTAGGCCCATCTGCAACAGAGATCTCAGTACCCAAAGAAGGGAGGAACATCCCCACCAAACAAGTAGAGGTAGACATAGCACCTTCTGTCTCCCAGGGCAAGAGACCTGCACTGCTCAAACAAGGTGGCCACCATTTGCATTCACCTCCTGGACCTGTCCTGAAGAAGATAGAACCAAAAAGCAGTCTGTTTTCCTCCTGTTCACCTCTGCCATTCCTTGGCTACCAGCCCAGGTGAGTTTCACATAAGCAAAATGAGTTTTCATAGAAAAAGGCAAAGGAAGGTGAAAGGCCCTAATGAACACACAGCTGCCCAGCACTGGAAAATACCCACTGCTGCATGCTAAGCCTCATACCACATTTTTAATTAGATGTGACAGCTCAAGGTTCAAGCATGTGAGGAATTCCAGGCTAGATGAAAAGGGACTGCGCAGAGATCAATAGGGATAAAGAGGTAGCGATAAGGAGAAGGACCTGCTTAATCTTGTTTTTATCTCTGTTTATTTATCCTCTGTCAGCGGTGCTCTCCTGATCAAACACCCAGGCATGTAGAATCCAGCGCACTTACTCCTTACAACACGACAATAACAACAGAGCCAGCTTTCACATCCCCGCCCGCCCTGGGCAAGCAGGGTCCTCTGCCTGCTGACATGCAGCACTTGCTGCCCGTGTTTGCTCCCCGGTGCTCATCAGCTCGTCAAAGCACTCACTGCTGGCGTGTCTCCTTTCTCTTCCCTTGCAGCTGATAACAAGTGTCACTCCTCTCTGACACCTTGGCGTTTGATAACTTGCGTGGAGGTTAGGCTGGAGACCAGCGAGACGACTTCATGAGGTGCTGAGGCACAGAGCTGCTTGGCCGTCACCGCCTGCCACCTCAAGAAGCACAACTCTTCACGAGCTATTTTTACTCCCCATCTAATTTTGTTGGTTTTTAAGGTGTAGAAATCACAGTTTGTATTCATACCAAAGCATTCTTCAAAATAGGCATTCTGCAGAGGAGAGAGTAAGGGTGCAGGGGGCCTTGTGGAGCTCCATGGGGAAGCAATGCATGCGAGTTGAGCCAGGGCCGGGCACTCACTCATTAGACCTCCTTGTCAGGGTTAAGTGGGGATTTTGTCTTTGATTTACACCCTTTCTGACGGCTCTGCTGTACATCAACTCCAAATTTGGGCCCCAAATATATCTCTCTGCTCCTTGGGGTTTCACCAGCCTGTTTATACAAAGCAGGGGCACCGGGCAGCCTCTTTGGTAGAGAAACTTGTAGGAAAACGTGGTTGGGATTTTAATGAAAGATGGGGTCCAACATTCCTATCTGCCCATTCCCTTTGCACTGCCTGAATACACAATCAAACTGAACCCCAGGGCAGTTGCCTGATTTAGAGCAGCTGAGTGTATAGCTGGATTTTTGGAGAGCACACATGCTGTGACTCCTGAGGAGAAATCAGTCTCTAAAGCACAGAATATATGGCAGCCCATACTTAGCCATATATTCTCCGAGCTATTTCCAGCCCCCAGGCTTGTTGAATAAACCTCATTCAAGCAAGGCTATTTTAACATATCAAGTCTATTTCCAGGATGATTTGTCTGCCAGAAGCGTAACATGCCTTGCCTTCCATACAAGGCTTTTCAATTGAAGACTGCAAGAGGTAAAATATTCCCAGCATTATTCTAATTACCAGCAATCCCTACCTGCAAATTAACATTTTTTTGTCAGGCACTACACAATATTAATCATTATAATCATTAGCATCTCAGAGGTGTAACATCTAGTCTAGGTCAATGTAAAAGAAAGGCATTGATGGCATATTTAAGTACCTGCATTGGCAGTGACACTACTGAAGAATGAATACAGCACTTCCACAAATCCACATTAGGTATTCCAATGAAATACCCAAGTTAAATTTTGTCAGCTTAGACTGTTGCTGTAGTCTGCAGAGATGGCCCAGAGAGTAAGGCGGGATGTCTTGCAGCTTCTGGTGGTGCCTCATTCTTGCTGCTCTCTAGGGAGGAGATGGAGTGAGCATTTCCCTTGCTTAAATAACTAAACTTGTAACAGATGAATCAGGCCAAGGCATTTTTACAAATGATTTGCTAATCCCCTCAGCACCTTTGAGATAAACAGAGGTTTCACAGGTGTTTTATACCAAGAAAGTAATGTTGTTTGTTTTATATGTTTCCCAGTATCTTCTAGGGAACCAAGGTGTCTTTGAGATAGGCAACCAAGATGTTTTTGTTTGTCTGTCCAACAGAGGTTACAAAAGTCTCCTGTCAGGATCACCAGTCAGCAAACGACTGTTTGAAGAACATAGCACTCCCACAGCTGCTTCCATAGGTGAGGCTTGCAGATGACCCAGCTGTAACTACTCTGCTGCCATCCAGGATTGTCCATCTATCTGCACTACTAGCACGACTACTGTGCTACCAGATCTCCATGGATACCCTTTATCCTCCTCCTTAAGATGCACCGGGCCATGGGGCTGCTGAGATCTCCCTGGGTGTCTCCTCACCTAGGTCCAGCACCACGGAGTCTTACTGCCTATAACTAGCCCTTCCAGACAAGCCCACTGAGCATTATGGTATGTCACTCCAACCAGGGTCACCACTGCTCAGTGGGAGGACTTGTGGTAGGGACTGGCTGTAGCTCAGCTCCTGCATTGGCTGTCGGCAGATTGCAAATCCACATCTCCACCGTGGGTACTGAGACAAGCTGCTGCAGCAGTCTCCTGGGGTTAGCTCAGTGTAGACCCTCATAAGAAGAATATATGGGGAAAAAAAAAAAAATGATGTCCAGGGCTTATTGTTCTCTACAAGGAGAGTGAAGCTTCCTTTTAGGCACACTTTCAAGGATTGTCCAAGCAATGGGATGTAAATTCTCCAAATTACCAGCTGATTTTCAACTGTGTGTTTAGTTTCTTGTTAACAGGTGTTTGACGTTTTTTATGATGTGTTCAAACCTAGAAGAAACTCCAGGTGTTCCCTTCAAATCCTTCCCTAAACCTTGCCCTTACCATGACCCTTGTCGTGAACCATGCAGTTATCAGACAGCTGTTGACCACTCCTTATCATATCAGTCACAACTATCTTCATATCACCTTGCTCCTCTGTGTCTAGTTAGCCATCTCCATCTCCTGCCAGGTAAGTACAAGAATCAAATTTCTTAGATGTTACCCTGACACAGATAATAATAGTGATTTTAATTGAGGGGTGAGAGGGGGCTTGCAGGGGCTGCAATATGGAATGGGGTGAGGAGTATCATTACCAACCTGCTGAGCTACCTATGATCTACCTGGGCTTAAGAGGAGCTGGGGGATTTAGATTTAAGCTATTCCTCACTAAGATGCCCTCCCTATAGCTTAAATGAATAAATAAATAAAATGAAATCATTTGCAGTACTGTTTTGCTCTTGTCAGAAGAGAAATATGAGAACTAGAGCTACCATTGAACCCCAGCACATGGGCTCAGATGTAGTCTGTGTCCCCCCACAGTTTGAAGGTATTTGCTTGCAGAGTCACCTGTTAGAAAAGCAAAGAGATAAGCTGTGAAATATGGATCTGAGTTCAGCTTCAGACCCAGTACTCTCGGTGTATTCAGATCTGAGAGATGCAGAGTGGAAAGTTATATTGCTTATGCCTTTTCAGAGAGAGAGAGAGAGAACAAAAAGGGAAGAGAAAATGAAGGAAAGGAGAAAAAGCAGGGAAAAGAAAATCCTTACAACATCCTGAAGAACACAAAGGCACTTTATTAAATACTAATGATACATTATTTTTTGTCTGAATTTTCTTTCAAAGCTCTCTTCTAACTGCTTTGCCTATTTTGTTCCTGTATTGGAGCTAGCTATCCCATCTATAACTTCTATAGCTATACAAGGTATATAGCTATATAGCTAACTTCTAAGCTATAATTTCTCACTATCCAGTGAGTGTAAGGTGCAGCAAGCACTGCCTACCAACTATTTTTGCTCTAACCGGAGACCCCAGTGCAGGTTAAAGCAAATTATTTTCTCCTCTAATCCATGACTGGTTCCTGTGGATGTGACCGGAAAGAGAAGTATGTACTTTTGCTCAGCCATGTCCTCTGGCCCTTTTTGTCCCAGTGGCTTTGCGGCCACTTCTGTTTTCTGATCTGGCATCCTTTCTGATACCTTGGCCAGCCTGGAGCAGAGGGCAGCCTTTCATTACAGATGAGTGGTGCAACATGCCCAGCACATAGCAGAGCACAGAATGGGTAAGAGCACGCAGGACCATCTCTCCTGCGGAACTGGAGCCAGACTTGGACTAAGGAGTCATTATGTGTCTTTTAAGAAGTATGTTTGCATTACTGATGACCTTTCAGAAGAAATGACTGTCCTGTTGCATTTCTCCAACCAAATTTGGCCTGCTTTGCATTGCACAGGCTGGATGAGTGTGCAGCTGAGTTGACTGCTTTGCATCCAGTGACAGGAGCACATCCAGAGTAAGGAGGAGCCTGACAGCCCACAGTCACATACGACTTTTGGAGAACTCATTTCCTTGTTTTACTGAGAGTCCTGTATTTTCCACTGCTGGCTTGTGCAAATGGAGTCAGAGAAAATTATTTATTTATTTATTTATTTTATTTATTTATTTATTTATTTATTTATTTATTTTTAATGCTGCTCTGCTCACCTGGTGCCCTCAGGGAACAGGTGCCCTGAGTTTTATCAGCTGGTTTCTGAAAATCAAACCCACAGATCCCTCATCAAGACTGAGTTCACCTGCAGTAATCAAAATGCCTCCAAGCACAGCTATGCTTTCCGTACGAGAAAGGGAGTGCCCATGTTCATACTTGTGTGGATGGTCCACAGATGGTCCCTGATCAGAAAGGCGAGGAGCTTGTGCATAAACATGGTGTCTTCATTTTGACACCCACCACAAGTGTACTCATATCAACATTATCAAGTTCGTCTGAGATAAAGTAGAGCTGAAAGCAGGGGATTTCACTCACACTCTCATGTGGGTGTCCTGAAGATTGACTCATTTACAAAGCTCCTAAAATTAACATTGTTTGGGGTTTAGGAGTCCTGGTTCTTCACTTGTCATTGTGTTCCTACCACGTATATCCAGGATTGTACCTCCAAGACAGCTCCCTTAAAGCCGAGTTTCTAGACTGGGCAGTGTGTTGCCTGGTGCTGCTTGGGCAGGGATAGAAACCCTGTGGCAGAACTCCTTCATACAGAGGAAAACCAATGTAATTTTAATTAAGATGCGACATACTTTGGCAAGCATGGTTCAGCTGGTGTCATGTGGACAATGCTTTAGGATGCTCCAGAGGTGTCCATGGGTAACGATGAGTAAGTAGCACAGGCACAGGCATTTGTATGGCAGGAATCTAAAAGGAGGTGCAGTTATTCCCACATCCTCACCTGTGGCTGTTACTCTGCTGAAATACCTGCTTATAGGTAGATTTTGAGTTCCCAGGGTAGGGACTGCAGATGTGTTCTGTGTCTATTTAGCACCAGCATCTGACAGGGAATCAGATGTTTATAGGAGGATGCTAGGCACAGATTACAAAGTATAAAGAATTAATAAAAGTATGGTTCATTTTAACTCTTTTTTTTTTTTATTGCTCACTTTATTTTGAGATAGCTCGGTGATGATCAAAGCAGATAAGTCTTCTATTGTTCTGTCTCTGGAACTGAAGGGAATATTTGAAAGGTTACCCAGATGTGTCAGCTGGGCATAGCACTCCGACAGCAGTGATGCCACAGTGAGCAGAATGATCCTGAGAAAGTGAACTGATACAGACTATAAGAACTTTACTGCAGAGATAAGGAAGGATCTGCACAGTATTCAATAAATCTCAAAGTCCTGGTGATCCAGATGGTCCCTTTGCTCTTGTACTGATGTGTGATCATTAGCAGAGATGTGTAGCCCATCAGTAAATCAAGCTAAATACTTTGTTATAATAATCCTCATTACAAAACATTGATAGATTAACTGTGCTCCATTTCAGTTTATGAGCAAAGCTCTTTGCTCTCTCTGGCAGCGTGATTAATGTGAGGTTTGCATACTTAACATTAGAGACCAGTATTTATGGCCTTAAAAACATCAAGAAAAAAGGGAAATGTCTGCTGTGACAGCTTATATAGTACAAGTGTCAAATCTTATCAAGGATCCTCTCATACATTATAGCTTCAAGAGGTGCTATCATTTACCAAGCTGACCTGGCAGACCTCAGAGCCCCTTGTAACATTCTTTGTATGGTAATCCAGTTAAGGGCAAAATACAGGCTGAGACACAGCTTAACACTTTCATATTCTCAGTGAAGTTGTTACTATGAAAAAAATCATCAGCAAGCCAGCCAAAGTCATTCTCCTCTAACAGGGAAAGATGCAGTCAAACTTCTTAGCCAAGTAAAGTGATTTTCTCTCTCCCTTGCTGTACAAAAACAATTTATAAGTAATGGTGCCACTACTGATATGTGGGTGGTGCAAACTCTAGGGGGTCACCATAGGGTAAGGCTGAGGAATGTCCCAGGCTAAGACATCACACTAACCTTTGCAGTGATTAGAGCTGTTTTCAGTGATGCTACCCTTTAATCAAAGGGGCTGAAACTTAGCAGGGTCTTGCAAAAGAGGTATAATGGGTTTGACTTCAATTCAGCTTGAAAGCTTCAGTGAGTGCCACACTTACTTATGCTGACTAATTTCTCTTATGTGCCTCAGGATCCAAAATCTTGAGTGAGGGAAACAGATAAAATGATCCAGTTTGGACATCCTGTTGCAAAGTCAATTCTCTCAAAAAGACTTGAATTGCCCTCCACCTCCCGCACATCAGGGATGTGACTGTAATAGATACTGTCTGCTCGAGGAGCCGTACTGCTCAGTGGTTTCCATCACAACATGTTTCATAGATGAGCTAAGAGACAGCTTGACCTGGTTGATTTAATACTTTCCTATAATAGGACAGGTGCTACTGAATGACTAATACTGTCCCTATTCATGATAGTTAAGCACTCAGAGGCACTTAAACGTGCATGTAATCACTGATACACCTCAGTATCATTTACTTCAAGTAGACATCAACATGAGGTTAGAGTCAAACACATACTTCAGTGCTTTCATGAATCAGGGTCATTATTTGATTAAACTACTCATGGTATTTGTGAAAATACTGATGAATTGCAAAAGTTTCATTGACATAAGTTTGTGTGATTATTTGTCCACAAATACAAATGCCTATCATCCAGCTTCCTCTCTTTGTCTGAACTGGTTCAAAAGACACATCACCCATGTACTGAAGATGAGTAATTGCAAACTATGTAGCAAGAGCTCCAGCTTACTTTACTTTCAGTGTACATTGCAGTGAGTTTAAGGCACACAATGACAGGGAGGTTCAGGGACTGTCATTTCTGAACATGTTTTGTCACATCTAAAAACGGCAAAATCAGGTTGTGAACCTATAACATGCAAAACAACAGAGGACTAAGTTTGGAAGGAAACTGAATTACATTTAATAATTCAGCCAGCTTTATCCACAGGGCTGTGCACCAAATGAACAGGCTGTTCCTTAAAGAGGAGACCTTCATTGGCTGCTGAGAAGCCACAATTCCTGGCTCCAAGGAGAGAGCATGCCAGTGGGGCATCAGGAAAACACATAACTTGCATCCATCACTCCAAGCAGAGATACACTAAGTGGAAGTGAGAAGAACTATAAAAGACAACATTGGGAGTTTTAACAAGGGATGAACATATCACTATACAACACAACTTCCAGCCAACAGCAGATTCCATGCAAGAGCCTGCAGACAGTGGTGTTTCACATCACCCCTGCAATATGAGGGTTAAAATGTTATCTACCACTAGCTGGGAAGGGGTTTTGATTTATTTTTTTTATTTTATTTTTTGTATCGGGATAGTTTCTTTTTTATCATAAAGAGCTCTCAAATTCAGCTCTGAGTTGTGGTTAAACCACGGTCTCTAAATGCCTCTTGAGTCAGTGACAGCTCTCCTGAGCTGTGCGGAGATGGGAGCTTACAAAATGTCTCCACTTGTCACAAGGGGAAGGGCTTGCTTAGGAGTTCACATTTACCCAGAGATTTATTGGGGGAGAGGGAGGTTTTGTGCAAGACTTGAAAGAGAACATGCTTCTACGAGATAAATTCATTTTCATGTTTATTTATTTAGAGTAGAAAAAACGGTGCTGCCTAGTAGAGCATATGCTGGGCGTAATGAAAGACAAACGTCAGCTTTTGAAGGAAAACACCCATTCATCAAAGGACACGGAAGAACAAACAACATCTTCATTAAAACACAATTGAAAGGTGGCTTCTCCCCTCCACTCCACCTGCTTTCCCAAGTTGGGGGTTGCATGGGAAACTGCTGCTCTCTTCACTTTCTAGTCACTCTCTGTCTTGGAGAAGATGAAAGGCTTTTCCCATCTCAAAGGCTTCTTAAAGCTCAGAGATAGGGAAAGAATAATAATAAAAAGTGTTCCACAGTACTTCAATAGATTTATCTTCACTGTTTTGGAGAAGGCCATGTCTGCATTCGGTTCAGCCCTGTTGTGACACATCCCAGCTGAAGGAGGGACTCCATACCTGGGACAAATTCTGCCAGGCATTCTGTGCACTCAACACGAGTCCTTGGGGTAGGTGCTTGAAGCTGGTAATATGATACATCCCCAAGATCCCACTAAATAGGAGGAAGCAATCAAAATCTTCTAACTTTTCCCAGGATGGAAAAGCAATTTCCTCCTCCAGCTGTAAGAATGGAGCAGATTGAAAGGTCTCAGGGAAAGTAATTATTGTGCTTTGATGAGTCTATCAGGAAACCAAGACTGGCTCATTGGTGTGGATAAACATTTTCATCTTTGACCTAATTGTCTGTGTAAATCTAACAAAAAGAAATCATCATCTTAGTGTGTCTAGTGTTTATGTTGTGCGATGTT
>NC_089876.1:7942500-8172500 GCF_040182565.1 Anser cygnoides | reverse complement strand
TGCTGGGAACAGGCTGTTGGACTAGGCAGACCCTGACAGCTACACATGGATCCAAGCCTCCAAAATCAGGTTAATTTATTTCCAGAGTATGCAGTAACTGGTACTATGCTCAGGAGAAATGCTATTAATTGCTAGCCCATAAAAGAGGAGTGAGAAATTGGAGAACAATGGGGGCACAGAGTTTAGGAGAGGAAATCCCATGGACATAAAATACCTAAGTCCCACAGGACCATAATGGTCCCAAATCTCCATTTTTGACAAACTCCTCTTCAGTTTATTTGACTTTGGAGTGGAACAAATGCTATGTATTTTCAAAAATCCTTGCATCTCCTTCAGTCTCCTTCCATGCTCTGTTCCCAGTATAGTTAACCCTTGTTTTCTCGTGATGTCCAACAATGTGTTTGACACTGCTAAAGCACTTCAGAGAAACTTACCAAAACTCATTTGCATGAATTCAAACTCCAGGAACAACAAAAAGAAAAAAAAAATATTGCAAAAAATGCATGCCCTTGAGGAGAGAGAAACTCTGACCTCAGTGGGTGGGTGTGTTGGGGGGTAAGAGATGGCTGGGTAGTCTCTTACAATCAGTGGGTACTTTGGATCAATTTTCTACAAGTTTGACACAGCTTTCTTTCTCTTTCTGAGTCTGCAGGCCCAAATATGTCAAGATTTCAATATTTTCTCTGTTGTTGTTCAAAATAATCAATTCAAAAAAAAAATAAATAAAGAACCTGATAATGGTGAGACACCTTGGAAAGGCCTTTAACAGATACAACTACATGATTATACTGCCTGCACGTCTGTTTCTGTTCTTTTTTTTTTTTTCCCTGAGGTTTTAGTTTTCGCTTTCACAAAGGGGAATTGTGTGGTAAAGGGCTGTCAGATTTAATGTTCACACATGGAATGGAAGAATGGTATCTGTAACAGCTAATGGGAATTGGCATCATGTTGTATTATGGTTATTCATATTATCAGTATTATTGTACCAGAACATACATATATGCACCAGATTGAGATTGGGGCCATAGGAACTCTTTCAGTAGAGTCTCTAATTTTGGCACACATCTGTCTATTCCAAATTCCTCAGGCTGCTTTTATAAAATAAAACAATTACAAAAAAAAAACTTTCTTCATTGTTTTTTAAAAAGAAGTAACTCTGGCAAACTGCCACAGACTTCACAGGACACATGATTGCTCCCTTATCATTTGTGTAGCACTTTGGGCTGTCACAGACAGAAAGATCCATTACTATTTTGATGTAAAACTGTTTGCATTATCGTATTTGAGTTTCTTCCTCCAGGTAAAAAAAAAATGACAGACTAGTATTAAGATATGTTGTTTATGACATGAGAGCAACACAGGTGGCATATTTTAGCTACCTCCCATGTGGGAGGGTTGTCCTCAAACCACTTCACAGACCTCATAATCACTGTCCTTGCTTATCAATGAGAGCATTCCAGTAATGGGCGGTTGATGATTTGTCCTGTGGGAAAAGGATGATAAAGCAACACTAGAGTCTAGGCTTTCTCAGGGCTCATTGTGCTCCTTAGTTTTTGACTTCTCTCCTTTCTTTGTATCACAATATCCACAACATACAGGGAAAGATACACACCGTGCAATAACTCTTTGGTCACTGACACACAATTTTCTCTATGCTTCCCATCATGGCAGACTGGAGCCTTCCGAGCTGGTAAAAAATAAATTCATTTCCCTCCAGCCATGGTGTTAGGGTTTGGTTTGTATGCCCAAAGAAAAGTTCAACTCATTATTTTCAGTATAAAGTTTAATATACACAACCAGCCTGAGTTCATAAAGCCAGAAATGTATGGAATGAAACTAGAACCATTTCAAAAACATTAAAAATATACATTCAATTAGAAGTGGATCAAGATGATTTATTTGTGCAGTAGTGTTGAGAATACATATCAGGGAATATTGCACTACAGTTTGTCTTGTTTCTAGAGGTGAATCTGAGTTTCCATGCTTGGATCTCAGAGTGAACTTTCCCAGAATTTGAGAGGACGCCTTTAGATCTCACTGGGGAGCATTAACTTCAGCCTGTGAAGGTTTTGTTGTTGTCTGTGTTACTTTAAAAAAAAATAAAAATAAAAAGTCTTTTACCTGAAAACATCTTGGACTTAGGTCTATTCAGCCTCCTGTTGGGGTTTCCAGCTGGTCTCAATACAGTAATGCTTCTCCTCCCTCTTCATATTGTGCCAGAAAAGGCTGGAAGAAAATAGAAGAAATGGCTGCATGCCCAACAGAAAGAAGGCTTGACTCCCTGTCACCTCCCTCCCTGTCCAGCCACCTAGGACCTGGAAGGTCTTCTTACATGCCTCCTTCCCACTCCTTCCCCCCCCCCCAGAGTCTTTGCTGATGTCAGTGATCAGCCAGCCTGTGGAGCAAGAAGGAACTTATCTTGTCTGCAACAAACACCCTCTCGTCAGACTCCTCCAGCAGCCAAATACACCCATCTCAGCAGACAGGCCTGGCCATCGGGTGCATTGTCCAAACCAGCCCTGTTTTCTCTGACTGAATCTATTTCCCTGTCTCCCATTTCTGCATGTTTGAGCATGTAACCTAGTAATTTAAAAGACACCCTCAAATGATGTAAAGAAGCTGCTCTTCTCATTTCCATCTCCCAGATATTTCATCCATCACAGTTGTGGAATGCCAGAAAGCTACTATAAGAAATTAGACATCAGGTAACATTTGTTTTGGCTTAGCTTGTGTTTGTTTTAATGTTAAAATCTCATCCCGTTCTTTATTCTAACATATTTTCGTTTACCTGTAGCCATCTCTAGTAATGTTTTACAGCAGGCTTTTTAGGTCTTGAGGAAAAAAGCAAACTGATGTGGCTCGGTGTGCACTCTGCTTTCCCATGGTGTGTGAGCATTAGGGCCAGGAGCCAGATTTGAAAGGAGGCTCATTCTACATGGGTTCTGCTAAGTGGATTCAATGGAAAATACCCTAAATCACATGAGAACACAGCATTCACAGGCTATAGTTTCTCCTGAGCCTATGCCAGTGTGGTGCCAAGAGCAACCTGGTATTTGAAGATAGTCTCACGTGTATGTTCAGTCACTGCAATTAGATTTTGAGAGAGTTGTTGACCATGGGAGATTTTTATATCCTAGCAAGATTTGGACATTTAAAAGAAAAAGTTCCTGCTCCACATCATGATGAACGAGAGATCATTTAGAGCAGTGAAAAGCAGCACTTTATCTGCAGAACAAGTCTTAGCCTGGCAAAAAGGTAATGTTATGGGATGTGAGACCCCAACACACAAACTCCACCTGATTTGACCAAAGGTGTATAAACTAACCCCATGTGTTTCCTGTCATCTCCTTCACTACCAGATCACTGGGGGTCTACAATGGATGAGCTATTCTGCTCATGATATGTCACCAGGTGTAAGTCACTGGACAAGAGAGAATCTGCTCCTAAAGCCCAGAAACAGAGCCTGTCAAGGATAGTTAAAAGTTTCAGCCTTTTCCCTCTGACCCCAAATTCAATTTGTAGGAATTTGTATATTCCTATATGAAAAGCTACAGTACTCTAATGTTTTTATACAGAAATATAAAGTTGTCCAGTAAGCACTATTAAAAATCTTTAAATATAAGTAAACTGTTATTGTCAGCACTCACTATTTGAATATTTCATTTTCTGTCTGCCAGTATTTTTATTTAAACAATAATTCTGCAAGATATGGAATATTGTGGCTGAATTCTCATTTGTTATGTTTTCTCTCTCCTTTAAATGTAGAGTGGTGTTTCAAAGAAAACAGCTTTTTGGCTTTTTACCTGTGATAGCCAGAGGGCAGTAACAAGGGAGAAAAAAAAAAAGGCAAAATATTTTCAATTTCCCGACCATGTAGGCATGATGATCATTATATCAGAATGATGGCATCATTGTGATAATTGTTACTATTATCAGAAAATCAGAAGCTACCTTTATAAAAGGCTGTTAGCACCATTACCCATGCTTACAAGGCAGAAAAGATGAGGCAAAGGAAGATGTGACTTGCTTGTCCCAGGTTGCCCAACAGTAAGAGCTGACAGTAGAGCCCATGTCTTTTAAGGCTCTGTTTGTGCTGGCAAGTGCCTTGCCCCAACAAGGAGCTGGTTGGTAAGATGACCATATGGTGTTAAGGACTCAATACCCACATTTCTTTTTATTTCAGGAGGCTTCAGTTTGGACTATCTCCACTCCATGCCTGAGGACTGAACTCTCCTTGGCTGCTGGAGAGCATGAAGTGCATTCCTGACCCACAGCTTGCCAAGCCATGCCCAGCATTTACGCAGAGGACGGCTCATCGCCAGGGCTATATTAGGGCTGCTATGATATATGAAGGCTGAGGCAGCATTTTGCGCTGTCTCCGGTGTGGTATTTGCTCTTTTTTTTTTTTTTTTTTTTTTGCTTTTGTTGCATTTCTGTTGATTTTGCTTCTTGTGTTTCTTGAAAGCCCTGCCAATGGGCTGTGTCAGCTGCCATAATCATTTGTAATTTGGAGGAGGAGGGAGCTCCTGGGAAACCGTGACCTGTGGGGTGGGCGCCCAGGAATGTCCTGCAGGTCAGTGGGCTGAGCAATACTCCCATGCTATGGCAAGCAAAGGCCAGGAGTTTTCCTCACGAAACCCGGAGGAGACTGTTTCAGCTGTGAGAAACAGCTGTTTCTACTAGATGCCGGTGAATATTGTACAGAAAAGGGTTCCTGAGTCTCATCTGAGCATTTTTCAATGTTTTTTTTTTGTTGTTGTTGTTTAACTGCAACCTCAGCTACCTACGCATAAATGAAAAATGCCCAAGTCTGCCTATTCTGTAAATAAATAACCAATAAAATTGAAACCAACCTTGATATACACAACAAAGACCAATCATGGGAGGTTTCTCTGTAAAGCATACACGCTGCCATAACTTCAGGCTAAACAAGTCTGAACCAAGAAGTGTTTTGTCCCAGGTCTGTATATTTTATGGGAAGCTGATGCTTATTTTCCATGGGAAACTAATTTTTCCAAAGGACAGTTTCAGCTTGGCGGCTCAGCACAGTGCCGCTGTGACAAGCTGCTCTTTTAGCAGCGCTGACAGATTTTTGAGAAATATTTATTTTTTCAGCTAAGTCATGAGGCCAGTAACAGGTACATTCTGGAATGAAGCAGAATGCAGGGAAGCATACAAGAAAATATGGAAGTTGGAGCACAGCTTTTTCACTAACATAGCCAGACAGGACAAAGGTTGAAGTCACATTTCTGTAGCTCTCAGCAAAATTACATTAATTATGGGGTAGTTTAAGTTTGTTCACCAAATTAAAGAACCTGAATGGAAGATTTTGCAGGTAGACTCAAAAGGTTTCTATTTTTTTTCTTCTTTTCTGCCAATATGTAAGATGCAAATCATTCTGCTTTAACTAGACCTGCGTTTTTGGGCTTGAAAAAAAAAATCAAGTGAAAAATGCGTTCCAGTTCCAGCCATGACCTTGATGAGAAAGAAGTTTGATGCCAGTGAAAAAAAATGTTTCTGTTTAGCTCTTACCCCATAACTCTTCTAAAGTCTTAGTGCATCATAAGAGGAAGCATCAAACGGAACACAATCCAAATGGCACAAACACAGTTTTCTCTAAATTAAATATCTTCTAGAACTAGAGTTTTTCAAAATATCATTCTCTCAAATAAAAAATTAGACATCTGAGCTTGGACAGCTACTCAAATCTGTGCCTAATAAAATGGATTTCTCACATGAATCAGGCCATGGATATCTTGTAGCACATATAATAGTGTTTTGATTCCTGCTCTTTCAGTCTCCTCTTGTATCATGGGGCATCAGCCAGTGTCAGCTGTGGTGATGCTCTCTGGGAAATGATGTCTAGAAATAACCTTTTTTGCGGAGACCTTCCAAGCAGATGGTTATCGATCACTGAAAGCTGCCCAGAATAAACAGAAAAGGGACATGAAGGGTGCCCGGTCATAAAGATTGCTTCAGAATATCAGCTTGTCCCAAATGCCTTCCCATAAGCCGTCAGTGACCTGAATCATTATTTTCCTCCAAAATTCTTCCCTGTGGATGGAAACTGGCATATAATTTCTCCTTCTTGCCTTTGTTATTGAATACAGCCAATTCACCCACAAAGCCCTCTGTGGGCATAATAAACTAATTGCATCCAATGTTATACTTTCCTCATGCATTGCAGACTATTTCAGCACTGAAAAGAGTTTGTGCATAACCACAAATCCTCAGGGAACAGAATTCAAGAGATACCCAGTGATCATGAATCTCCAGAAAATGAGCTGGCTTTTGAATTATTGGCTTTTAAGCAAATGCTTTGTTTAAAAAAAAAAAAAAAAAACAACCTACAAACTTGTCATGTGGATGAATATTCATAAAAACAGCTCTCAAGTCTTTTGAATTGTAAATTTCCTTATATTTCTAGAAACTGTGTAAAAGCTGTTACTTGTCAAAATAGGCAAACACACAAATTTAGGGCTGGGTAGTCTATGAGGACAGACAATTTTAACACAGAAAGCATTGGTCATGTCAAGTGGTAGCTGGCAAATTGGTTCATACTACACTGTACTGATTTCATACCGCTGCTATTTGGAAGGTCACTCAAGCACATTGGAAAAACAATGGTTGATTACGATGCAAGGTTTACATGAAACACTGATTATAGAATCATAGAATATCTGAGTTGGAAGGGACCCACGAGGATCATTGAGTCCAACTCCTGGGTCCCAAAAGGACCACTGCCAAAACTAAAAATAAATAAAATGTGAATAAAATAAGAAAACAAACAAACAACAACAACTACTACTACAGCAAAACAGATCTTGTATCTGAGAGCATTGTCCAAACGCTATTAAACTCTGGCAGGCTCGGTGCCTTGCCCTGGGGAGCCTGTCCCAGTGCCCGACCACCCTCTGGGTGCAGAACCTTTCCCTCACACCCAGCCTGACCCTCCCCTGTCCCAGCTCCATGCCGTTCCCTCGGGTCCTGTCGCTGTCCCCAGAGAGCAGAGCTCAGCGCCTGCCCCTCCTCTCCCCTCGTGAGGGAGCTGCAGGCCGCCATGAGGCCTCCCCTCGGCCTGCTCTGCTCTGGGCTGAACACACCACGGGCCCTCAGCCACTCATACGTCTTCCCCTCTAGACCCTTTACCATCTTCATTGCCCTCCTTTGGACGCTCTCTAACAGCTTAATATCTTTCTTATTGCCCTGCAAGGAGGAGAAGATCACAGAGAGCCTGCCAGGGACTGCTTTTGACCTCACTTGGGAGGGACCTGGACATCCTAGAGGGCTGGCCAGCAGTGCTGGAGATAGGGAGAGCCTGTACAACTTTGTCCTACAGCCTCAGAGGGAAGTGTGAGGGTTTTTCAAAGAAACCTTCTTCCTCTGCATGTCTGTGGCTGTGTGCCATAGGCAGAGCGGCCTGAAGGGGCCCTGGGAAGACATGGCCAAGGCTTCGGGGGCTGATGTGAAACACCAACGCCAAGCCCACAACACATGTGGGCAGTGGCACTGCAGAAACCCCAGAAACACGTGCTGGGGCCTAAGCACTGCTGGAGAACGTGCTGCAGGTGAGGACGGCCCGTTCTGATGTCGTAGTGATGGGCTGTGACATCCTGGTGGCGATGTCCCCAGCTGGTGGGCGACGAGGTGCCCAGCTGGTGGGCAGCGGTGTGCCCGGCAACTTTCTGTGACATCACCCTGATGCTCTGGGCTGTCTCCAGGAAGTGGTTTGTGACTGCGTGGCCCTCAGTGCTTAAATCTGGGCACGGCAGCTCAGACCAGTAGCTTGTGCCTGCCCTCCAGCCGAGCATTTGTGCGAGGTCTCGAGCGAGGAATTAGGCGTGCCTCGGCACTGGGTCGTGATCTCGGAGTTACTTCTTGCAGCTCTCAGAGACTCACGTCCCCAGAGCCACTTCTGCCTTTCTCCCAGCCCTGGTCCGACCAGGCAGCTGGGACATCCCAGAGGTGCACGTGCAGCAGCAGAGGTGGGTGGTGCGGGGACATCTCGCGCTGGCAGTGGAGGGGTTTTTCCTTCAGGGACATTCCCCAGACCAGAGAATGACGGTGGCCCCTCTCTTCCTCTTCCAGAGTGACACCCGCTGCTGCAGTGTCAGTACCAGGGAGCACATTGTCATCCGCCGCTCCCCCCAGCCCACTGCAGCTGGTGACAAGCATGGCTGCGGCGTTGGACACCCGCTGCCCCATATGCCTGGACACCTGGGGCAGCGCCGCTTACACTCTGCCATGTTTCCACCAATTTTGTTTCCCCTGCATTCAGCGGTGGGCTCACAGCAAGCCCGAGTGCCCGCTCTGCAAGAGCAGACTGACATCAATTGTGCACTCGGTGCAAGCTGATGATCAGTTTGAGGAACTGGTCATCAGACCATCATCATCAGCATCCATTGATGCCAACAGCCCCCCTGCCCAGGCACCCAGGCCTCTGGTGGGTGGCCTCCCTCCGGACACCTGGGGCCAACTTTTCCGCCGGCACACTGCTCTGCTCCAGCCCCTGCTCTCCTGGATGCGCCGGGAGCTGAGGAACATCTTCCGGAGGTGGCGTTCAGAGGCACTCATCTTAGAGAATGCCGTCATGGAGACACTGTGCCTCTTTGGACTGGAGGAGGACCTGCTGGTCCAGCTGCTGGAGCTCTACCTCGGTGAGAACGCAGTGATGTTTGTGCATCACCTCCTCAACGTCGCTGTACAACAGTGTGGCAGGGTAGCTCACCGCCTGCTGGGTCTCAACATTCCACCTGCGGCCGAGCATCGGGAGGCCAGCCCCATACCAGAACCTGGCCCATCTGGTCCCGAAGGGGTGGCTCCTGCACCTGGCCCAGCTCCCTCTCACCAGCCCAGCAGCTCCAACAGGGATGAGGTGCCCGGCACTTCAAGAGACAGCCTTCGAGAGAGTGCCGGCCACCCTCACTCCACCCCTGCTGCAGACCCCGTGGAGCAGGCAGCACCTCGTGAGGAGCCACAAGAGGCAGAAGCAGGTCCCTCCACTGCCAGGCGGGGCAGGGGCTGCCCACCTGGGGGGCCCCGGCGAGCCCCCAAAAGGAAGAACACCTCCTCCCAGGCCTCTTCACCACCCAACAAGAGGCCACCCCGCCGGCAACAATAGAAGACCTGCCGAGACAAGGGCCGGACAGCATCTGAGACACACGCCGGCCCCAAAGGACCCAAAGGTCATCAGGGTCCTATTCCACCACAAAGAATACAAATAAAATCACAGAAAATGTGTCAGTGTTGCGAACAGCACAGTGGTCATTGCCATCCCCACCCCTGCTGCTTTCTCCTCCCTTTCCTGATGCCGTGCCCACTTATAGCCCTGTTGCATTGCTGCCCTGACAGCACCCACTCGTCTCCATAGCCGCTCCCAGGAAGGTGTTTCCAGCCTGGGGGGCTCCAGCTCAGCCCATGTCTTGGCCTCATCACCCCAGCCTGGCCTCTTCCCCACCACAGCCTCTGACCCCGCGGCTAGGGCTCTGCTCTCCTGCCAGCCTGCGCTGCTGCTGCGGCCCAGCCATGGTGGCACCCAGATGCCTCCTGCACAGTCACAGCCTCATGCTGCTGCTCTCGCGGGGCATCTGGGGCAAACCCCAAGTTGCTCAGCAAGGGGAAGGGCATATTGCTGCACCTGGGGAGGAACAAGCCCAGCACCAGGATAGACTGAGGGCATGTGCCTGGAAAGGACCTAGGAGTCCTGCCACACACCAACTTGACCATGGGCCAGCAATGAGGCCTGGCCGCAAAGCAGGCAAATGCTGTCCTGGGCTGCATTGGGCATGGTGTTGCTGGCAGCTCAGGAGAGGCGATCCAGGATCTTCTTTCTTGCCCTTCTTGAAAATTGGGACCACATTTTCCAGCTTCCAGTCAACTGGGACCTCTCCAGATTCCCAAGGTCACTGAAAAATAATTGAGAGAGGTCCCGCGATGACTTCAGCCAGCTGTCTGAGTACTCTGGGATGACTCCCATCAGGTACCATGGACCTCTATGCATTCAGGTGCAGCAGCAAGTCCCACACAAGTTCAGGGTTAATTGGGAGTTTATTGTTCCCACCAGCTGAAGTCTAAGTAGACTACATCAACAGCCTTCCAGTCTGGTCACACAGTCATAGAAGGAGGTGAGGTTAGACAAGCACAACCTGCCTTTCATGAACCCATGCTGGCTAGGCCTGATCCCCTGGATGCCACGTGTGATCTCACCCAAGATGATTTGCTCTGTAACTTTCCCTGAAACCGAGGTCAGGCTGACAGGCCTGTAGTTCCCCGGCTCCTCCTTACGGCCCTTCTTGTAGATGGGAGACATATCAGCAAGCCTCCAATCCTCTGGGACTTTATGAACAGCTAATTCCAACTCTTGTCTTCTGTCAGTGAGATATCTGGAAGCAATTGACTTCACTGACAGATGAATACATTCATCACCACTCAAGAAGTCTAATGTGCCCGACATGATCAAACTTTCTGTTGGTAAGGGTACAAAAATGGTGGCAAGAAGGCTCCCATGTCTTTCAAACTTTGTTGCAGCTAAGACCGTTTGCGCTGACTCATGGCTGTGCCCATTTTAAATGAAACACAACCATCCACCCTGTAAAATCAGCAAAATGGTCCTTTGATAACTTTCACCCGGTGCCAGCTAAAACTCCCCTGGGCAGTGCCCAAGCAAGGCTGAAGTGCTCCAGGAACCATTCCCAGCAGGTGGCTGGTTGTGGGACCAGGGATGTTCCCAAAGACATTTCTTTCACTGTTATAAGCACAGTTTCAGTGTACAAATTTCCCAGTGGTGTATAAATGTCATGCTGAGGATCACAGGGTCCTAGAATTGCAAAATAACACATTTTCTACAAAATGACTTCCTCTCTTTCTCTGAGCTTCTCTGATTGTACCAGGGAACAAGGGCAGGTTGTCCTAAGTTAACAAAACATAATACTATTGTTGCAGTGACCCCCTGGGAGCTCTGAAGTGCACATCATTCTGCAAACATATTACCAAAAGAAAGTCCCCACCATCAAATGTGTATAACATAAACAGGACAAGAACCAACTGGGGTGTAGATGGACGGGGAACAGTGAGGTGATCTTGGGCAACATGACAGGAAACTACTTGGCTGTAAGCTCTGCCACGTTTTTGGTAGGCATGACTGGGTGTTTTTGAAAATGTGAAAAGACATTTTCACATCTGGGCAAGTGTATCAGGATGCTACAGATCAATCTTCACCCATTTTCCTGAGTAAGGCAGATCATGCTGAGATGCACTGAAGATCCTCTAATGCAAAACCCATCTCTCCTCCAAACGGCAACTGTCAGGACACCTCTCCTGGGACTCCATCTTCCTAGTCTTTCCCTTCATTTTGTAGCAAATGCTTTATGTTTACACATTTTTTCCCTCTCCTGGCAGCCCTGCAACCTCCCAGCTGGATTCATTCCCTCTTTTGCCTCATCACCACCAGCGAAGGAAGCCAAATACTCTTCATTATGTTCAACCTCATGATGTCCAGATTCAGTTCTTGCTGACATTTTTTCTGCTCTGTTACTTCAGATGGGCTTAGACAAGTCCGGCAAACTCTAACTGCCTCTCAGGACATAATCATGACTCAGAGTTTTTGAGAGGAGAAGAGGACTCAGAGCCTCTTTTTCTGGACTTTTGGAAATAGGTAATGAGATCAGTGGCTGGTTTTTAAGTATATCTCTAACACATTTGCAGAGTAAGGTTAAACCTTTATTTTCAGAAACTTTTGCTTCTAAGCCATCTTTGAAGCTCAACTCTGCATTTTTATTAGAAACTTGAGAACTCTTGAAGTTGTAAATTCTACTGGTATATCTGTCTCAGGAACCATCTCAGAGGCCCCAGACTCAGACAAATCTCTGACCTAACTGAAGAAGAGCTAGCCTCCCTCAGCTCACTTTGTGGTACATGGGGAAAAATAGGAGTTTCCACAGTTCAGGCCATCTAACTTCATATGGTGCTTTCCAGCAAAATGAATCTTGTCCTAGAAGAGGACAGGACTTTTCTTTCCCTAAGATGAGCCAAGGGGAACTCACTATATAGTTTACACCTAAAGTTTGATTAAATTAAGCTTATCCAAGAAGCACCACAAGTTATTTTTGTGATTGAATTTCAGATTTATCCCTTAAAAGAGCATTTTGTTTTTGTTGACTGGTGATGTGACTATGCTGGTGGACACACTTGTGAGGACAGATGAAGAGTTTTGTCATTCAGTGAAAACCAGCTGAGTTCTTGCAATGTGCTCACACACTTTGACAGGTCTCAAGTCTTGTAACTCCATTTAACCCAATCCAAGATAAGGCCCAAGACCAGGTCTCCACCATATGAAGGAATTATCTTTACCCAGGAATGTTTCAGAGTACAGCAGTGTTTTAGATTACCTGTCTGGTCAGTCCTCCAAAAAACTGGCGAACTGTTTCTCCAAGATTTTGTTTGCTTTCAGGTGGAAAGAGTTTGTCTCCCCATTTCTTTGCTCAGGGGCAGTAGTTACAGCTGTGAGGCATTGCTGAAATTAGGATCAACCTCTCTCATGTGTAGACTCACCACTGCCTTCCACAGGGCTCTGGTGATTATATAAAAGCAAACAAACAATCAAGAAACAAACAAACAAACAACACCACAATAAACACTGCAGACAGAGGATGTCCTAAGGCCTTGAGTGAACCAGCACCAGCTCCTCCACAGCAAGGATAAATCACTGTGTTTGATGCAAGTTTTGGATGAGATACTGTCTAGCAGCTACTGGTCCTGTTATCAGAGCAGATATGCCTTCACTGTGCAGCTTCTTCTGCCAGGGATTACAGTGTGGCTGGACTCCATGACCAAGAGTCCAAGTTGTGTCCATTTTCCCTTTTTGCAGCTGTGCTCTTCAACCCAAAATATTCCTTCCTTTCTCTCATTCTCTTCTTCTTTTGTTCAAAAGTAAAAGTCTGTGATAATGCTTATCCTAGTTAAATAAGGGATAACCTCATGCACAGCTTTCCAAAAGATTTTCACTGTTTTTCTTCACTCCTCCTTTGATTACCTGATAAATTCAACAAATTGCCTGCCAGGAGCTAAGAGGGAGAGAGAACTCTGGGCAAGCAGGAGCTGTGAAGGCAAGCAAAACACACCAAAGAAGCACAGTTCATGCTCTTTAACAGAAGGGGGTAGCTCTTCCTCTGCACACATAGTTTCCGTCTCCTTTAGGGGACAACATGGGTCAAATACTATAGCTCGATTTATTATTGAACCGTGAGGGAAAAGAAAAGCACTGAAGGTCATCACTGTGAGTAATGACACGATGGAAGGTCTGAAGATCTGCCTTTGAGATATCTCTTGAAACCTTCCTACTCTCTTCCTAAACAGCCATTGAAGCGTTCAGTGAGGGCACCTGGGGAAAACGAATGAAAACCAGATGAACCACAACAAACAGGGGTCAGCAATGCATGAGCCAAAGGAGAGGGGAATACTCTCCCCCAGTCATGCTGGATTGCTGGCCTCTGCAGCAGCTGACCATGCACTGGACACTTGCACCATTGCAGCAGCAGCTATGGTGTCTTTCTTTGGGCATGGTGACAGGCAGGGTTGTGCTCACCCCAAGTTGCAGGACAAGTCAAATGTTCTTCACAGAAAGGCAAGACAGGAGCACAACTACCTGCTGCTGAAATACTCATTGCTTTAAAGATCATCTCTGCTTTACTTGAGGTTACAAATAAAGTCAGCCTGAAGATTTCATAAATAGAAGACTTTAATCAGAGTTTGTAATTTCATAATAAAAGTGCATGTGGTCAGAAGACATGAAAGCTCTACCCCCATAAATATAAATTATATGATGAATTTTACACATAAGAATATATTTTGTCAGTTACTTTTTTTCCAAGTCTCCATCTTACTTTTATTCTAAAATAACTTTCCTAAGTGACATCTTTTATATAAAATAACATATTGACTTTCTTCTGAATTTAATCCAGGATGCAGGATGCCTTCATCTGGTTTCCCCCAGAATTCCCTTAAAGCCCAATAAATCTGTGACTATTTCCTCTCTGAAGCCTTGGAGGATATAGAATTACTTCACAACTCCTCGAGCCCGGAGCCCTCAGCATGGCTGTTGGAGAGCCACGATCAGAAGAGAGCTGCTGAAATGGGGACATGAAACAAAAATAGTCCCCTGGAAAGGAGCAAAGCATAATGACAAAAGCAAGTCCCTTTTGGAATTACATCATGATGATAATCAGAAATCACACTTAAGTGTTAAAAAAAAAAAAAGTAGAAAGAAATGATTCTCCGTGTGTTTGTCTCTACCAATTGTTAAAACAGTAGCAAACTGTTGTATGTTTCAAGTCATAGCCTATCACTGACAAAAACTCTGTAACAGCACTTGATACGGTCATGGGCCAATGCAATTCAGTTTTATCATAGTACAGTCAGTAGTTCTTTACTTCTCCTGTAAAGGGATAAATTATGTTTCAGCTTTAATTTTATATAGCGTCATTTTAAAAAAGCCACTTACACTCCCCACATTGCTGTTTTACTGCATGATCCATGTCATATTAAGCTCTATCTTGGCATAAGTTTTATTGAGCATTACATTACCGCTGGCTTTGAAGTACAATTTCACGTGCACATTATAGGCTCGGGCTAAGAGAAGCAACAAACTACTCTGGTTACAGCCCTTGTTAAAATGCATCATTCTGTGACTGCAATACACGATGCAGTATGAAGAATTTCAGTCGCCAATCCTGAAAGAACAGTTTGTTTTTTTTTTTTGCCACTTTCCCCCACGTCTTTCTTACATGGGAGAAATAAAAGCAGTGTGTTTGGCCACTATTTCGTTTGTATTCACATGAGGATCAAAACGCAGTTACGTAGATCCAATGCCTGTGTAAAGCCACCTGCTCCGTTTCTCCCATGCAGGGAATTTACAAGGGCAGAGGCTGTTGATTTTATTTTATTTTTTTTCTGCACATAGCAGGAGACATGAAGCTCAGACCCCCTCCCCTAAAATCTGTGGCAGAAGCTCCCATATATGTGCCCTTATGGTCCACATATTTTAAAACATACTGCCCTGTACCTATTTGCAGACAGACCCTTAATAGCATTTTGAGGAGAGAAGGTTTCGGTGGCACGTTAAATGTGTCGATGCTTCTGACTCATCACGATTGTAAAACATGATAGGGGTGGGAGGGGTGGTCCTAGGTGTCACAGGAATGGCTCCACCAATATCAGAATCTACCCCACGATTCCACCATCCCTGAATGTCCTACAGTTAGATCAGTGGCTGTATCACATTAGGGACTCTTCAGACATTTCAGCGTCTCACCACATACCCAGATGATATTGCACAGATGCCTTGCATTACAGGACCCATTTCCTAGGCTTGGCTGCGCAGCTTTTCCTCTGAGTGGGGCAAAAATCACTTAGCAAGATGAAGGAAGATTGTTCAGTTTGAGCATGTCCTTATCAAAATGACTCTTCTCCGTCCTTGTAGTTTCAAAGCAGGATTTGTAGGCGTGTCACTGCAGTTTAATGATCTGCTCCTTTCTGCTGAGTGCTCCTAGCATTACAGAAGCTAAACCATTAAAATATGTGTTTCTCTCACAGCGTGGACACTTGGCTCTAAGTATTACTTAAAAGACATGGGTAAACACAGGAAAAGATGTCTCAGCAGGAGGGAAGTGATTGTGGGGACAGTATGTTCTGACAGCAATTCAAAATTACCAGTAGGCTACAGAGTAGGAAGTCATAGATAACAAGTTGTTTTATTTAAATAGCCAGCGGGTCTCAGCCCAGAGAACAATAGAGTCTGCTCCTACAGATGGTGCCATACGCGTGGTGGGAACTTCATTTGGTCAGGCTGATAAAAGCAAGAAAAAGGCAGATAACATCACTGAGGAATGGACCAGGCTGAAAGGTTGGCTCTGTTTCTCCTTTTGCCCACAGCAGAGAAAGTCACATAAGGTGAGCGGCGGTACCACCATGGTAAAGCTGAAAGGCAACAAGGCATGTCTGGGCTTTTCCAGCCTCAGGGTGGTTTTTATTTTTTTCATTTAAACACCTGTGAGTTTCTCAGGCCAAGTTCCATAGCCTTGCTGGGTCGGGAGCAGGATGCAGCACAGAAATTGGAAAGGGCAGCAAAGCACCCAAGCCCTGCTGGGGACGCAGCCCTCAGCCATGCAGGGGTACAAACCAAGGCACAGCAGCAGACAGACCAGAAGAAGCATTCCTAGGGAAGAGAGGGACTACTTAACGCCTTAGCTTGAGCTCTGCTTTCTTGCATCAGCAAGGAAGGCATCTCCACAACCCAACAGAGGTGTATTTTTTGATGGTATCTGGGTCTTCTCTGTGAGAAATGATGATTTGGAAGAGAACCAGCTGCAAAATTCAGGGTTTAGGGATGGCTCAAACCGATAGGTACAATTTTGCTATGTTTCAAACAGGGAAAATTATGTAAAAGTGACCGCCACTTCATGACACTTAAAGGGGTGAATTGAATTTACCTGAGGTCACTGAGCAGATTACTGATAGCACTTTGAAACTCCCTATTTGCACCTATAGGTCCGCTACTTACACAAAGCTGCCAGGGCTACATACAGGAGACGTACATACCTCATCTTTTCCTTCTATGCATCTCTTGCAACACACTGAGCAAAAGTCTCCATTATCCAAAATTTTATTTCCATGTGAAGCAACTTTAAATTACTTTTTAATGCAAACAGCAGTGAATTGGGTTCCTTTGATCTTCACAAGAGTGAAAATTACTCCAATAAGTAACTAAAGGCTCAGGTTTTCACTCACTCTCTTTGTGGTACCCAAGAAAGCTCATTTAATTACTGGCCATAAAAATAATTTGTTCCTTTAATATAGAAAGAAAGAAAAAAAAAAGTCCAATCCTAGGAACCTGCTCTGGTTCTCTGTGCTATGGGGATGTGTATGTTATATTCTCCTGATCGTGGATAAGAAGTAAGCTTTAGGATGTTCACTTATATGCATCAGTGGCAGAGATATTCATATGTGAATTAGGGAGATATCATTACCTACAATAAACCCTTTGAATACTCTTTAATAGGAGCCTAGGTTAGTATGAGACATGGTGTCCTCTATGAGACCAGCAAGTTTCCAGGAGCACTAAGAGGGGGCTGGGAGAAGTTCAGCTTAATTATACAACCATGCCTGTGGTCTAGGAAGACGTTACACATACAGGGAGAGTGTGTCAAATCATTTCCCATCATTATCAGTTGACCTTGGACTGAAAAAAGCATTACCTGAGGAAAGCAATAAACCATTGCCTGTGTTTCCCTGGGCACAAGAAGAGGGGTGCTGACACTGTAAGAAGATATATTTCATTTAGACATTAGAAAAAAGCCTTTCTAACTAGAAGGCCAGAGGAGGCCAATGGCTGAGTTTGGGCAAGTCATGCACTGCCCGTCATGAGACCAGGCACATCTCTGTAATGACTTGGCCAGGTCTAAATAATCTTGCCTCAGGGCAGGGAAAGGATAAAAAGCCTTCTCTTCTAGCCTTATTTTCCATTTTTCCTCCTACTGAATATTTTCAGTCAACTGGGATGTCTTTGTTTCTTATTTTCCCTTAAGAAGCTGTTGGGAAGCTGTCTGTCCACTCAGCAGAAAGCTTTCTCTTCAAACCTCTTGAACGTATTAGCTGGCTCCCATCCATTTTGACTAAAACTCCTAAAGAGGAGCTGGGTAAGTTGAAGTCCAATGAGATTACCAGTTACCAATGGTGTTCTTGGATGTGGGGAGCATTCCTCCACTTGGGGAATGAAAAACGTTCATGCATTTCTTGTATACCACCAAAAAAGCCACCCGAGGGGAACAACTGTTATGTTTATGATTGGGTGATGCTTATTGTCGGTGATGATTGGGGTGCTGTTCAGAGCAGCAAACCCAAGATGAAAGATTTCATATAACATTACCAACCACCCTACCCAAGTGTGCCAACAAAATTAACAGAAACCCTTTGGAAACATACAGAATTCAATTATTTTGGCTATATTACCACATCCATGGCAAATTACAGGCTGTCAGTTGGAAAATCTCCTCTCAGTCTTGCCATTTTTTGTTCTTCAGTTCTGTTTATGTTCCCAGCATTTTCACCTCCTGGCGAAGGCCCAGTGTTTTTTGGGAAGGACTAAAGATAGGCTTTTGCTCCACAGAACACTATTTAGTGGTTGGACAAGGTTGCAATTAGATGGTGTGGTCTTCGATTCCTCTGCAGACCCGTGATATCAAGCTTGCGGTGTGACCTAAAATACTATATTCAGATACGAGCCCTGCCAGACCAAAGCAGCGCAGCAAATCTGATGGGTGTTTAGAGGGGAATGATAAGGGCTATGTAGTCACAGGCTTTGAAAAGCTGCTTCTTATCTGGAGTGTCTTCAAGGGGCTTGGAAAGGGATAGAGGAATCCACTGACTTTAAACACCAATTGCATCTGCTGCAGAGCCTATTTCTGTTAACTGATGCAAAAAGTGCCCCAGAGAGAGAAAACTACAAGTGCCCAAATTCAACAGTGCACTGGCACCAGCTTGGACTTCAAAAAGAGTACACCTGCATTAGCCTAGCAGCTCTACTCATGCAGAAATTAGGAGGGGGCTTCAAAACACTCCAACCTTTCCAAATATTGTAATGAGGTTTGAGATGGAGCCAGGGTTTCTCCCCAAAATTTTAAGCAGAGATTTAAGTTTCTGCTCCTCTTCTTATCTCTCACAGGCATTTGAGATTTGAGATGAAGTATGCTTCAACCTGCAGGAGGTCTGCGTGGGCAGAGTGCGCTTGGTGTGATGCACATCCCACAGCACACACTTCACAGCCTGGAGAAGTGAGCTAGGAGCTCACATTCACAGCTGGAAATCATCAGCCTTCCTTAGCAAGATCGGGATATCTCAGGGTAAATGCTGTGCCACTAACTGCATGTTTCTGGCGTCTGTGCTGTGAGTTGTTTTTTGAGTTGTAGGCAGGGGGCAAACACACCTCTCCCAGTATTGTAGTGTCTAATCACTTCCCAAATTTTAATGTGTTTATCATCACATCGACCCTCTGAGATATGGGATTAGAGCTAAGATTTTGAAGCACAAAGTCTTGGGTCAGGTTTTGAAAATATTACGAAAGCATAAACATCTTATTTGTATTTTTAAAAAATCTAGTTTCACAAAAATGACCCAAGATGACTCTGATAGAGCTGGGACTTTGTGTCCCAAACCCCCCTCTAAAGGCACAGCACTATTCATGCCTTTAAAACACTTTTTCTTAATTTTAATTCAGCCCCTTTAAGGCACTAAAGTAAAAATACAATCCTGGATTTACAAACAATTTTTTTGTAACAGCTACAAAATCATGTAAATATTACTGAACCTAGCGACATCCATAATCAAATTAAATAGAGTTTTCTAATATTGTAGCTAAAGTTTCCTTAGAGCACATGGCACTATGGTATCTGTCTCTCGCTGCATATGGAAAGGTCTGGGGAAAACTAGACAAATTAAACTAGAGACACAGAATTATTTTGGTAGTACTTAAACTAAATTACATTGCATATTGAGAGACTGCTCCTTTTATTTCTTCCTTTTTTTTTTTTCTGCACAAGTAACTAGGTTTTCCAACATCCTAACATGGGTTTGCTATAAATCAGCATAGCTGTACTTCCCTGTGTAAAACAATCAAGAAAAGAATTGATCAAAGCTATAAAGAAAGATAAACTTTTGAATCCATACTCTGTGCAGGCTATATTATTTCTTGATGGCTACTGGTTTGTCTTGAGGCATACAGGAGGGATGAATGAACCCCATAGAAAGGTTTCAGTTCAATCAGTTCAGCTTTCAAAGCCAGATGAAATCTGAAAAAAGTTTCTTTTACCCCAGGGAATTTGTGAGGAGAGGGATTCTCACCAACGTCGGCGATTTCACATTAACCTTCATGTCAGACCAACGTTGCATTATTAGCATTATTTAATTAACAAAATTCATGCTTTGAAACCTTAAATATTTGCAAATTCATCCCCTATAATGACTTTCATTCATTATTATTTATCTAGGGCCAGAGTCAGCCTGTAGCAGCTCTCATTTCCCGCAGCGGGAACAGCTGGGGGAGACAACCCAGTCACTCTCCGGAGGTGTTTAGATGGGAGCAGAGCTCCTCCAGAAATCTGGCTCCAATTACGAGCACTACGTGCTTTAAAAATCTGACCCTCATGCTCAGTGTCGGCTAGACATTTTACAAACAAGTCTGATGATAATGGCATAGTCATACAGGCAAAGTGCTCCCAGCGTAGACGCAGCCCAGGCTTGGGGCTTTGCCAGCGCAGCTATTCAGGGATGGGCTCGCGCCCTACAAGTGGGGCTCTGCTGTCCAGGCACAGCCCGAACGAGCCACCAACCAAAGAGCCCGAGATTACCATCACATCTACAGAAATGTGCCACTATGCTGTGAAAAAAAATCAGGTTTCCCAGATTGCGTCGAGAGAAAACCGGGCACTCATGTTCGATGTTTGTGGTTTTTTTGTTGTTTTTTTTTTTTTTTTCAAAAAATCAAAACATTTTACTTAAACTCTTTAAGGAAATGTTGATTTTTTTTCAGATTCATTTCGCTTCTAATCTGTTTTTAATTTCATATTTTCATTAAAAAAAAAAAAAAAAAAAAAACACTCAAAATATCTCATTTAACTTAGAGTATTTTTTTTCTCGTGTTTGCCAAGGTCTGCTCCACCTTTGTCATCAGCCCACTGGATGGCCTGAATCAAAACATGTCACCTCCTTCCAGATCTGTTATGTTGCTGGTTAAAGGGGAAAGTGATACTGACATGCTTGGTAAGTGCTTGGAGATTAAAATGCTCACACTCCTGATAGATGGAGAAAGTCTATGGGTATATACATAGGAACTAATAAAGCTTTCAGTACCACACCCTACCACCCTGTACCTACAGCGTTGGTAAAAAAGTCCACTGATGTATTTTACACCACTGTTTCTCATATCCAAGCCTCTACCTGTCAAGTCCTCACACCCATGAAGTAGTTGAAATGTGTGTGACTGGTGCCTGTAAGCCCAGCAGCAGCAAGGAATTAATCTGAGCAACGGCATCTCCTAAACACTCTTCTAGGCACCAGCTCGAAAATGATCATTTTACTCTCCCTTCTCTATGCCTCTGCCCTGGGACCCTGGGACTTCTGGACTTGGTATTCCTGATGGGGCTGCACTTGCCCTTGCCACCACCCAAGCTCCCAGGTAAGCCTGCGTGGGTATGTGTCTACACACACCAGTCCCTCGTCTGGATACCAGTGTGGGCTCAGGCTCTGGTGGTCTTTGGTACCTGGGCTGTCCCTGCATCCATCGCCCCACAGGGCTGGCCATCCCGCCTCTGGGGTCCCTGAACCCTGTCTCTAAGAGCCAGCCATGCCAGGCATTTCGGTGGAAAGTACAAGAAACCCTCTAGTGGACGATTAGAGGGAGTGGGTTTAGGCTCCAAAGTGTGAACATTTTTATTGCTTATTGGATTTAATGCCAGGTTGATCTTGCGAGCACTGTTCTATAGGGCAACTCCTGACTCCTTTTTTGTGTGTGTTTTTCTCCTGGTCTTGGCCACACCTCAAGCCAATGCCCTGAGCTGGGCAAGGACTCTGTTCTGACAGGTTTTGGAGGCTTTGCCATGGGTAGCAAGGGCCAAGGGACTGCACAGTGCCTGCAAGTGGGTGGCATAAATGCCTCCATGGGGAGGCCTGGGCTGTAACTGCATGTGAGGTGGTGGACTTTAGAGGTAGTCAAGCATGTAACTACCTAAGTACCTAGGATTTCCCCACTGCATCCCTGCAAATCCAAATGCCTTTGAGGCTTTCCTGAAAGTCTTTGGGTAGTTTAAGCCCCTCTGTAGCTCATCAGGTACTAGGTAGGAGCCTTGCCGAGTCCCAGGGTGAAGTGCTGTCTCTCTGAGGCCAATGGTAAGAGCTGAATAGGGTAAGGATTTCCTCACATTAAGTTTCTAGGGTTGCAAAGTCCAGCTTTCCTGGTCCTTTGTATTCCTGAAGATTTTATTTTTGGCTGAGCAGAATATACATTTCTGTGAGATATATTTATCTTGGCTACTCATCCCTCAGTTTAAAATCCACCTAGAAGAGCTGTGGCTATCAGGATGCTTTCACACTGAGAATGAATACAGAGCCTGCTCTGATGTGTGACTCTGCCCTGCTCAAGCCTGAGAGCTGGCGCTGAATGTCACCACAGCTTGGCCCTCTTACCCTGTGCAGGGATGCTGCAAGGAGCCACTCACTTGGACAGTGCAGGGGCTAAGATGTGCACAGATGTGGATGTGGCCAGGTCAGTTTTAGCTGAGGCTACCTTGGCTACTTGTTCAGTCTCTCAGTCAGCTCCACACCCAGTCCATGATGGGTACTCTATTTCCAGTGCCCAAACCAACCAACTGAAAAGTTTCTTTGGCTCCACTTTTGTATGACATACAATATGCAGTCCTTGAAGTGTAGACACAACCAGACGCATCCAGACAGGGCACTGGCAGAGCCTTGGCAGGGCCCATAGATGTTATGTGGGGATGCTGTTGGAGGCAGAAGACTTTGAAGTAGAAGTCACTGTATGATCTTCATGCAGCTTTAAGATTTGTCACTTTTGGTAACCTTCATCATCTTTCTCTCTGTTTTATGCTCACTTCAGGGCTAGTCGCAGGTACCAGAGTCGTTCAGTGATGGGTCTTTGGCTTGAGGCAAAAGTGCGAGCATTCCCCAGGGAGACAGAGCCGGTGTACAGAACCATGTCCTCCTCACACCCATTAAAACCTGATCCCCAAAACACAACCAGGAACGCTTCCTCTGGGAAGACGTCCTTCCTCCTCTGCCATTACTGCCCATCCTTTGTACATCAGCGGAGCCCGTTCTCAGGAGTTGTGAAACCCATGCTCAGTTTCTTCCTTTGGTTTAGAGAGTGCGAACACCCTTTTTCCCATCTCGGGGGGCAGTGCCTGCCTCCCCCACACCATGTGGAGGGTGACAAGGGCCCATTTCAACTCTTCTGGTTACAAATGCTCCAGTGTGGAGGAGAGCATTCAAGCTGCATGGTGCTGGGGAGAGCAGAAGCCGTACAGGAGAACACCTCTGTGCCCGGATGGCTGGGGTTCCTCTAGAGGAAGCAAAGCATGTTTTTTCCTCTTGGAGTTTGTTCCAGAATTTTATCCTATTCCTATTTAAAGCAAATATATAGACTAGTTCAAGTAGCTGCAGCAGTCTTCACTGGAGCACTGGAGCAGACTTCAACAGGGGTCTCTCAGTTTCTCACTGGCGTTAAGGTGGAGAGTGAGCTGCCATGGCTCAGTGAGCACCTTAGAAAGCATGCTTGTCAAGTATAAAATAATGTTCACAAATTAAAGCAATTAAATTTAGGATGTGGTATGTCAGAAGTGGAAGAAAAATGCAGTCGCTGGCATCACGTTGGGGTGCGTTTGTCACATAATGTCTGGGGGAATCCCAACAGATAGAGGGACCTTTCACTGGACGCAGAAAATGAAACTCTCATGGTCATCCTAGGTTATAAATGGGACCGTTGTTGATTTTCTTCATGCGAAGCTTGTCTGTCCCCAGCAAAACATTAACAGTCCCGGAGAAAAATTCACACAAGCAGATTTTCTCCCCATTGAGCTCCCTCTTTCAGACACAGCCGCATTTGCTCCCAGCTCCGACCACAGCTCAGCCATCAAAGTGCCTTTTGTACGTCCCTCCAAAATAGTTTATTCTTCTCTGGCAAACAACATCATTTAGCACTAGCTGGAGGAGCTGAATGGGCTCAAGTTAGGAAAACCAGATGTATTTGAATCATCTGTCAAAATTAGAGGCCAGCACTTGATCTATGGCAAGGTAATGAAAAGAGTCACTCATACATTAATAGGGCCAAGTCATAGGAGCACTGCAAATCACGGAGCGGGATATTGTATGAATGTGTCAATGTTACTGATATCCAGGGGCCCGTTACCGAAACACGCACTGATGAAAGACTTCATGTGTGCACGCAGAAACAAGCCAATAAAGTCCTGCTCGTTGCACAAAAATAAAAACAAGATCTCAAAAGGCTGCAAAACATTAAAACAACAATCTCCTGTTACCCTCTTTGCTATCACTGGAGCAAGACACTGGACCTGAGAGACTTTTTAGTATTTTTCTAAACGTTTTTTACAGACTTAACAGCCTACCTCCAAGGTCATGCCATTGAGAGGGAGAAGTGATGACTCAGATGCCATCAGTGAGTTTAACACCCTGTCCTGGTCTGCTGTTATTTATTGCTGGTTTTATAGCGGGGCCTCAGTCCATGAAGTCTTGTACAAACACATAGCGAGGATAGCCCTGGAAGAGGGCTCACAGTTGGTAAAATGGGGCTGCAAACTGTGCCTCGTGCATTGCTAGTGGTGTGCCGACCACCTCCAGGGTGAACGCAGGAGCATCTCCCTGCATTTGGGGGGAGATGCTTCCTTCAGACACCAAGAAATGTCCAGCATGGGTCATCTGAGGGTGCTGGTGAGAGGGAATACAATAGGAGGGGAGTTTTGCAGGAGTGCTTGGAGCCATCAGTCCAGAGTCTGAGCTTGGAAACTGTGAATACATGTGGCAGGGGTGGATAAGGTTGGGCACAGCCTTGTATTTGTGCAATGGTTAGTCTGAGCTAGGGTGTCTTTTGCTCTGTATAGTGACCTGAAGTTTGATGTCTCTGGTCTGAATGTTATGGCTGATGGTGACAAAGGTGTTGAAGGACATGCTCAAGGTCGCACTGAACGTTAGGGGCTCAGTCAGGAATAAAACCCAGACCTCTTCAGACCCATCTAGATGCCAAAGCAAATGGGTGCTGAAGGAAGCAGGTGGCCCCTAATAAACAGCACCCTTATAATATTCTCGTAGCATTTGGAAGGCTTCCTCGTGAATAGATTAGAAAATGTGCAGAATCAGATCTGCAGCTAGCACCATCAGGAAAACCAGCTTCTTTTGACTTGATTTAGCTGTCAAAATTTGACACCAGTCTACACCAACTGAGGATTCAGCCCTCTATTCTTGGCAAGTGATTTATAATGAAAGAATGTGGATACACTTAAGCAGCTTGCTCTTTTTTATTTTAAGATCATGATTCGTTCCAGATTGGTAATTAAATTTAGTTCTTTCAGTGATAGGAACTGCTCTGACAGCTACAAATCATAATAATATGCATTTGTGTACGTTTGTGTCTACATGCTTGTGCATTTTAGCTGTTGTAGCAACGAATACAGTCACTGACTTAAGAACATTACATGGTGTTTTGAAATTGTTCTTGCAAACAGCCAGTGTTTGCATGATCAGGACAGAGTGGTGCTCAGCTAACGACACCTTCGCCTGCCTCCCAGAAAGACCTGTCTCCAAACAGCAACATGTCCACCTATGATGGTTGGGTCAGCCCTAAGTTAGCCCAGCCACAACCCCCAAATTAAGTGGTTATTTGTCCTCCCGAGCTGCCTTCTTGCTGCAACGTGTGCCCCACACTGCTCTGCGCGTGGTGGGGCTGTCCCAGTGCACTGGGACTGTTCCCCTGGGTATGGGTGGAGGTGGCGGGAAGGGATGGGGGAGTTATTAGCAGCTGAGTAACGTAATCCAAATCTTCCCCCGAGCGGTGGCAGATTTCTAAGTGAAAGCAAAAGAAATGCTCCAGGCAATGCATCCTGCTGGGGCAGCTTGTCCAAGCTGGGAGCACCAGCTAACCAGGACGCTGTTCTCAGTGGGGGTAAGGAAAAGGTTTGGAGCAGCTCCCAAGCTAGGGCTTGTGCTAATCCTGATGTGAAGGCATGCCCAAAAGAACCTACCCCCCTACTCAAACGTGTGCTGCAAGGCTTACATTTGCATTTAGACGGCAATCACAAATAGAAATGCCACCAAGATGTTGCTTTAGTTCTGGAAATTCAGCAAAATTCAAGGCTGTTTTTATGATGCTGCCAGACCCATTTCCATTGATGGAAATGAAGTTTTCCCAAAAACTGAATGGCGTGATAGCGTGCCAGTTTTAGCTCTCCTAGCTGGTGGCACTGGTTGCTGAGTGTGGTCTCTGGGCATGCAGCATGGATCCTCCACAGCTTCACATGTGGCTCCTGCGACTGATGGCCACGTCCTTGAACCCCACATAACCCGGCCTTCTAGTTTCTGATAGATCCGTATGATAAAATCCAGCTTCACTGGGATTTATTTTCATCCCCCTAATGAAAGTGTTTTGATTCGTTTTGCAGCATGGTTTAGAGAGCAGGAAATTTAAAACCAGCTCAATGTGCAGTAGGCTTGAACATGGAGATTTGCTGTCAGCCCACCCAACAGGGGTGCAGCCTAGTGTGTGATGGAAAAGGCGGTTTGGGGGGTTCAGAAGCAATTTCCTCACTCTGCCACCAACTCAGTCCTCAAAGAGCAGCGAGCTGTCTACAGTACCTCTTCCTGAATGTGGGTGAGGGTCTGTCAATCAATTTGGTAATCCCTGAAACTCGTCTGAGATACTACTTCAGGCTCAGGAAATACAATTTAAAAGTCGACATTATGGTAAAAGAAAAATTATCAGCTATAATTTTCAGCAGAGTTGAAATAGGAAAACTGCAGCATTTACAATTTGTGTAAAAGAAACTGGTAATCTTTAACACTTGTGTTGTCTTATATATTCCTCAGTGCCCTCTGTTCAGGCCATACATGTCACTGTTACGGGATTAGCCTCAACAAGTCACAGAGCCAGGGACACAGAGCTGAGCCTTAGAGCTGACAGGTGGTAGATGAGGGAGAACGTATAGGTGTAAAGGGAGAATGTAAAGGTGGTACGAGGCAATCTTACTATCCTGTGCCTTCACCAGCGCCTCCCTGCCAGCTGTCACCGCTGGCAAATGTGGAATAGTTTTTGAAATCTTGTTTTTCTCTGTCGGAGTATCAGCTGAGTTTGGATGGAGTTTACAAAGCTAACAGGAACGCTGGTTTTAATTTTAGGGGAGAAAAAACAACCCTTCTAAGCTTCAGTTTGTTTTCCAACTTCCAAGACAGAGACCACATCCTCCCTGGTTTGCTGCTTCTCCTTATCTGACAGACAGGGTCATGCTGCAGGGATAAAACAATATACTCTAAATGCAGAGGTCTTGCATGTTTATTGGGAATAACTTCGTCCCTAGCCTACTCAATGTGCTTTTTAAAAACATCTCTTTATAAATAGTTTCTTTGATGGCTAGCATTGGGGTTGTGTCCCTTAATTCTTCAGAGAAAAGTGACCTTTAAGCCTCCAATTTTGAAAACCGTTCCAAACCATGGAGCCCCGAGTGCCAAAACCTTTTCACATTCAAATCTCTTTCAAGCAGAACAGGGAGAGGAAGACCGGAGTTAGTGCACTCAGATGACCTCATTTGCCACATCAGAGCACAGAGAATTTATTCTATAAAGAGCATCCGTATGTGTGCAGTATCCAAGATGCCTTTTTAGCCAGTTGCTTCAATATTGCTACTAATAAGCCAGCTTTTATATGGTATGGTTTGGCTGGAAACAAACATATGAATTCTACATCATATGAAATTTTGAGGTCCTGATCAGCAAAGCCACTTTAGCACATATGTAGGTTCAAGCACACAAGTATGGAGATCATCAGAACTTTCCACAAAAAAAAAATAAAATTATTTTCCAGTGGAAAATTAGCTGTTAGGTATTCGGGGGGGTGAAGGGTCTTTTTTTTTTTTTTCTAAACTAATTTATTTCCAAATGTTCTTCTTTTTGAGGAAGATGCCAAGTACTCCTTTAATTCAAATACTTACTTTAAAAGAAAAATGTTTAGATTCAGCTTGATTTCCACAGCAAACGGTGGGACTTTCAGATCCCTTCCTTTTTGCCCCCGTTCTCTTTTATGGGCTTGGCCAAGTTTTATCTCCCACAACGTAACTGTTTTCTCACATCATGACAGAAGACTGCGGTGTATCACAGGAAAGAGAATCTGAGCGAGTCTGGTTGATTGAGGCAAATGTGAGTATAAGGCACTTAAATAGCAATTCCTGCACAGTAGTATGTTAGCGTTTCTGACTTTAAAAAATAAATAAAAAATAAAAAATAAAAAAAGCATTCAGCTGAAAAAAAAAAATAACTTTATTGAGAGAAGATTAAAGTTTTCTGCAGAAGATACTAATGAAAACAATGCTGCTTTCATTTTTGTTAAACACCCAAGAGAAAAACAAAGCAGTTCTGAAGAATTTCTGAAGAGGCAACTTCTGAAGAAACTCAAATTGGGCAAAAAAAAGAGGGATTATTCCTGGGTAAGGCCTTCAGGGCTGAAAGCAAATTATTTTCAAAACTAACTTCAAGCAGTGGCTTTGCATCACAAAGTCACCCTTGTAGAAGCACCTCACAAGGAAGAGATGCTCTTCTACTCTTTGAACGGCGCGAGTTCATCATCAAGAGCAACAGGTTGATGAAGGAAAGCTTAACTCTATGTGAGAGTAGCAATTCCTCATAAAATAATGCATCCTGTACTTTGGGACCATATGTGCTCATGTCTGAGTCTTCAGCCCTTAGTACAGGACTATTAAATATATCGGTGCGTTAGCCTGCTGGTTGCAGAGAACAGGGCACGCTATGAATAAATCGATATCTGCGTGGGCTGCGCCATGGGAGCTGTTACGGTTATGGATGCTTTGCGTTTAGTTAAATGCTGGCAGCCTGCTCGGTGCTGGCCAGGATGCTCTAACGGAGACAGTGCTGTCTCCCAGGACTTGCACTCTACGTGTCGAGCCTCGGAAAGGCAGGATGTGACTGAGAAACCCAGAGGAGGGATTTGTTCAGAATTTTTCTAATTATTTAAGGCTTAACTCAGCACTTGCTCACGTGCATTGCTCTGTAAAGCATTTCGCTCACCAGCAGGACTCATTTCAGTGCAGAGCTCCAAGGAGGTTTAACTCAGCTCATACTGCCCTGAAACATATAACTAGGGGTAGATAATGCCACCACCTTTACCTGCAACTGCCCAGAGGTTTCTGTAGGATCCTTAGCCCTGTAATTGGTGAACGTGCACAGCTGTGACCTTGGTACAGATGAGAGCTTGCAGTCCGCCTGGGAACAAAAGCACAAATCGGAAATAATGGCAGTGCCTTGTAAGGGTGCTTAAAAGCTAAAAGTTGTATCGAACCATCAATCACTGCTTTTCTTGGCTGGGAGAAACCCTAGCACAAAGCACTGAGAAAAATAAGCTAATTCCCTGCTAGTGTCTCAGGACAGAGCTGGGAAATATGTATGATTGGAGATGCTTTTCCTGGAGAACTGTGCTATGGGAGGAGAGGAGAGGAGAGGAGAGGAGAGGAGAGGAGAGGAGAGGAGAGGAGAGGAGAGGAGAGGACAGGACAGGACAGGACAGGACAGGACAGGACAGGACAGGACAGGACAGGACAGGACAGGAGAGGAGGCTTTCTAAATTAACAATCAATATTTGGACTCTGCTGCCCTGTAAGCAGATGCACTGTCCCAGCTCTTCTGCCAGGGAGCAGATTTTACAGCAAGAGAATAAGTTTACTAGAATAGCTGATATTTATCCCAAGCAACTTTAAATTCAGCCCTTTCTTCTAGAAGTTCAGGATGCCTTATCTGACCCCAAATTTGCACTCTGTGGGGACACAGGAGACAATGTCATCCTTTACTGGTTACATCTTACTTGGCTCTAAAGTTTCTCTTGTTGCGTGATGCACTAATCTTTGCACATCTTTCTAACTGTATCTATTGTGCCAACACAAAGCATTTGATTTAATCACCCCGTGAAACACTGGTGTGTGTAACAGAAGTTCCTCATGCCTTCAGCCACACAGGTGTGATGGGAACAGCAGGCAGAGCCCCTCCGGCTGACCCAGAGCACCCACTGCCTCCTTCCCCCACTTAGAGATTGCTGGGATAGGTGAAAAGAAATACAGAATGCCAGGACCAAAATGACCCCACACTTCATTCCCATGGTGTACAATGCACCTAACAACTAGTTCTTTCAGAGTGCTGCCATTAAAATAAAAAGGAAAAAAACACATCAGGTTCTCTGGCACCGAGCACAGTGTTTTCCAGGTATCGCTGATAGCCGGGTGACATCTCAGCTCTCAGTGCTTCTGAGTGAGAAAACACTGGGCTCTTTTTTCTTTTAATTGGAGCTGCTGAAAGTTTGTTTTGTTGTTGTTATCACTTTCTGCTAAGTGCCAAGCAAAAGGACACCGAGAGTCAAGCAGAGGGGCTCCTGGGGAGATGTGCGGGCACCCAGTGTCTTCCTCCTCTTCTGCTCTGAACCAAGCCGAGCTGGGGGCAAGGAGAGCTGCTGGGGATCACTGACCCCCCCAGGAGCACACTCATCTCCCAGGGTCACACTGGCACCGTGCCTCCTTCCACACCCACTTTTTGGGACTGCCAGGCCCGCCGTGCTCCTCTCCCCTCCCTTCAAAGGGTGAGCAGGAGGTTCAGCAACCTCAGGGATAAATTCATGACCTGTCCTCCCAGCCCTCCCATTTATCCCACATCCACAGCTGCCTTGCTGTGGGGTGTGGGATAAATGGGTGGGAATGGGTACAGCAGTGGTAAAGGGGACCACCCTCTGCAGGTTGCCACCATCCTGCCTGGGGTGGCAGGACAGCCCTACCCCAGGCATCCTTGCTGAAGGCCAACGTGCCTCTGAGTGAGTATTGTTTGGTATTTATTCTCAGCACTGTACAACCAGCCAACAATCTGCAGAACGGGAGCAAGCGTAAAAAATTGGGCTGCCCTCCAATACGTCTAATTCAGGTGACAGGCTGGATTATCCCCTAAAGGTTTTGGAGAAGTACTTTCTTCCTTTCTTTGACTATATAGGGAGAACTAATTTTGGTTCCCAAGTGCGTCAGGATGGATCTGGGCCGTGGATTCCTGTTCAGCTGAGCACTCTGGCACGTGCCTGTTTTTGAGTAGGTGCTCGAGACCCTGCAAAGTTCATGGTACTTCATCACGAATCCAAAGGTAAGAGCACACTTAAGGCTTTCGCTAGATCAAAGCCCCAGTGTTGGGAGCAGACAGCAATGAATCTGAGATGCAGGCAAGAAGTTGAGCTTCCTCTCATGCTCCCTGCCAGGGGAGGCTCTCTCAGAAGAAAAAGTGATATTTTACTCATTTCCTCCAGTCTGCTGTCTCAGCCTCATCTGGGACCATGCTCAGGGGGCTGCAATCTGTGTGCAACTGTCTCTGACAGACACACAGACGTCGTGACAACTAATGAAGCCTGGATGATTAACAGGAGGAAAAAGAAAAAATAAAAATGGAGAATAAATGATTAGCATTTGAGCACATAAAAAGAATGTCTGAAAATGCATTTTTTTCCACAGAGAGAAGATTCACTTTTGCTTCTGGAAATAATTTTAATGTAGTACATGTTCACTTATGTATTTAGTACTACAACAGTTAGTAGTCTGATGATAAAGATATTTAGTGTTATCAAGGGTTTTCATTTGTGCAAGTTCCTTTATTGATATTTTTCTTAGAATCCGCATGATATAGTAAACAGAACTAAATGTTATCTTTTGTAATTTAAAAGGACACATGTCTTAGGTGAAACTTATTTGCAGAGGAAGGAGACAAAACGGACATTTAGGGATTTCTTTACCAAGAATATCCATCAAGAGCTCAGGCTTGACTTATTTATTTATTTATTTTGCTACTAAAAAGTAACAAAAACCGAAAACAAAACAGACCACCATGACCTAGTGGAAATCCCACAGTATCTCTATTCCCCCATTTCCTAGGTGGGAGTTCCCATTAGAACTGGATTAGGCTAAATCAGATTATGCACCACAGACAATGGTGTCCGCAAGCTGCAGACAAAAGGTGTCAGGGCAAATCTCTTCTCAGACCCACCAATATTATGCTGGAGCAAGACGGTGAAATGAGCCCCCTGAATCAATGCTCCTCTTGTGGACAGGCATTAGTGCAACAGATCAGAGGCAGGCTGGGCATATTTAACGTTAATGGAAATAAACTTTTGCCCACACACCTACATCTTAACAGGTGAAAATGAAGTGCAAGCTGTATACCAACCGGCATCCTTTCTTGATTATTTTCCCTCATTTTATCCTCTGTTGGGCAGCTGCAGAGCAAAGCAGCGAGGCAAACACACCTTTTGGGCGAAGCACTAACTTTGGGAACCCTCACCAAGGCTCTCCCCAGCCCTTCAAGTCTCAGCAGTCTCTGAGAGAGCTCAACCTCAAGGGAGGAAGTGAATTAAACTCTCATCGGATTGAAGCTAGCATTATAATGCATGAATTTTCAGTTGCAGCCCAGCAGGAGCAATGCAGGAGAAGCATTTCCAATTCCCTTCTGCTAAGGGCTCTGTAGGGTTTGGGGATGTTGCAGCCATTCAAAATACCCATTACTAGTGAGTTTCCACGTGTCTGCATGTATGAGTGTGCGCGTGTGTGTGCTGTGAGCATAAAGTCTTCTCTCTGAAGTGTTTTAGAGAATTACAGAAAGCATGAAGCTTTGCAGGCCTTGCTGAATTAAAGCTTCTAATTTATTTTTTTCCCTAAAGCATAACTGTGGGTTTAGTAATTTATAGTTTTATGTTAAGATGCTCATGAACTGTCTGGGCTGTTTTTTATGAGACTAAAGCCATTTACATACGTTTCTCCACTTTAAATCTTCCTCTCCCCAACAAATGACACTCCTGAGCAGGCCTGGGCTACCAGATTAAGCATTTAAAAAACGTGGTCTTTCGCAGTGCCTTGAATAGAAAATCCCACTTGATTTAAACACTTAGAGTTGCCTAGTCATAACTGTTAGCATAAGAGTAGTTACTTTAGACTAACTCTCCCTTTAAAACAAGATGCCCTTATTAAGGCATTTGGAAGTCAGTGCTGTCTTTTCTGTCCTCTCCCAGGTTTTGCACAGCTGAATCCTGACCTACATTACGTCACCTAGCCCTGAATTTGATGTAAGCCAGGGTGAAATCTGGCTTATCGCCTGTCTTATAAACAAGGAAGGCCTGAGAGCATTTTTCCCTTTCCAACCTGGGCTGATGTCACTGTATTGCGGATGTATTACTCATATCAAAGACTTTCACAAAGAAACTTGAAGTCCAGGAAAACTGCAGGGCAAAATCTGGTGGCCACTGAAGCCCTCCAGCTGGGCAGTGGCAGCAAAGTACACCAGGAAAAGGGTGAGAGCACAATCACATTGCTATCACCACTATCACTATCACCACCACAATGAAAACAAAACTGAGTGGAAAATTGTCCTTCCACTTGGATTCTTGTATGATTTTTTTAAAATCATGTCAACACAATCTGTTGCAGTAGAGCAGCTTTTTATATTCCAGCCCAAATGGGATTCACATACAATAAGTTTTTATTAACAGATACTGGATTTTAGCTGCCTCTGGGATAACGATGAGATACCTAAATCTTCAGTGGAAAAATGGCTCAGGTAACTTGGCAAAGTTTTCTTCACTTCTCTTCTGAGATGGGAGAGGGTGAGTAGACCATAGAGGAGACAGCACAGTCCTGCAAACCCTGAGGACATATTCCTGAAGCTCCCCAAACTCAAAAGCCTGATGTTTAATGAGTTCCCAGAGGTTTCTGAGAAAGCATTTTCACAGTTATTGCTCAGAAGTTTGGCTCAAGCTGACAAAACCAGAGTCCAGGGTGCTTAGCAGGGTGTGCAGCACAGGCTGGCTAATTCTCTTCTTCCAGTGTTCAGAGACTGTTCCAGCAACTGATGGCAAATGCTTTGGCCATCAATAAGAGAACACCATGGTAATGACCATGTAGAGAAATGAGCTCACCCATAGTTTTTCTCCTCTACACATAGCTGGAGACATGCAGGGAAAGAGAGGGAAACTCAATATTGACAACATTCTGATCTTCTCTAGGTAGCCAACACAGCACTCTTGAAGAAGGATATGTAGTAATACCAAAATACAAAATACCAAGTTGCACTTCTAACTATTTTTCCAAGGAAGGTCGTCCCAATGATCTCTGTTCTACCTCAGTTCTTGCAGACTGTGATGGTAGGGGTTGGCAGAGGCAAAGGGACTGCATCCAAGGAGCAAAATGAAGGCTGCTGCCAGCCCAGTGCCTCCTCTCCAGGTTGGTGTTGGATCTTCTGAACTCCTCTAAGCAGCCCCACCATCACTCTTGCTGAGCCAGGATGTTCTCCCAGTTTGGACATTCCCACCATGGGAGTCCTCTGTGCATTAACACAAAATACTGCACTTTGGCAAACAAAACACGACATTTTTTCATCATTATTTACTCTGAAACATGTGCTTTGGCAAGTACGTCCTCTTTATTTCTGTGAAATCTAACTGAAGAAACAGAAGATAAATGAGTATGTCTAATACTGCAGCACAGTTTAGAAATATGGTCCAATCTACCCTCTGATGCAAGACTGAACCATTTTTAAACCTTGGCTACAGATGCTATATTGTCAAATACACATACACAAAGGTCATTAGAGTTCAGTCTGATTTTTTTTTCTCTTTTCTAGCAGTTGTTTAGGTTGGTGCTTGAAAAAAAAAATGTGTTGCTTTATACTTAAATTATATTTACATTTGAGCATAGAAATTCAGCAATAAGCGGGGAGGAGAATGTATTTTCTTCATTGCAAACTGCCAATAGCTTTTCAAAACACTTATGTCTTGGAAAATTTCCACACATTTTCCCTTGTGATCAAGGGACACTTATCTTAAACCACTTAGGAGCTGACATGACTGCACGGTAGGTCACTCTGACCACATAAGAATATTTTGCCAGAAAGAACAAGGGGGAGGATTACAACCCCATCTTTGGTACTTCTGACATGCTGGCCCCGAAAGCTGTGACTGTATAATCTGTCCTTCGGTATATTTACATTCCTAAGAATACAGGCAGTTTAAGACGTGTTTTAAGCAATTTGTTGGAATCTAGTAAAAGGAAAATCTTTTAGGGGATCTGCTGTAGTAATTCCTATTTATTTTATCTTCCATTTTCTTTTTTTTTTTTTTTTTTTCAGAATTGTGAATGTTGATGCTGAGACAGAAACAGGACTTTATTGGGACTGCCAGTGGTTCAAAGATGAAAAGGCCTCAAGAGGCTTTTTGTTATCAAATTCCACTTATCCTCCCTGTCGTAACTTTCATCACAGCTGAAGGGATGCTGCCAAAATCTGACTTCACTTTGGAAAGTGCCAGGATACGCCACTGGAGTTGCAACAGAAGAAAGACAGTGGGAAGGAGACAGAATTCAATTCAGGTTATGGCCTGCGAGAGGGGGAAAAGGCTGAGAGAGAAAGAAAATGGTTTTGTGTTGCTTCCCAAATCTTCCCTGAAGTTGCTAGGCAGGTGGGGGAGATGAGGCCAGCCCCACTCGCCTGCTCCACTCTTTCCAACAATCACTTTTCAGACCGTTTTTTCCTGCCACATGGGGAAACGGGAAAGGTTCCCACCAAAGCACTGCAAAGCCTGCCCCGTGATTCCTGCCAGCTCCCTCCTCTTCTATACAGCCGGCAAGAAACCGCAGCCAAACTGCAGCTGAGCAGGTAGAGTGCTGCTCTGTTCTTCCTGAGAAGCTCCCAACTGGACAACAGTTATTTTTCTTTGACCCATTTTCAGCCCTGTGATTATGTGTTGCTCTTTGGAGAACAAGGTTTTAGGGCAAGGACCACTCTTTGACATATGTTTGCTGAGTGTGTAGAGCAATGAGAATCCCCAGATCTACATTTGTCTGTAACTACATTAATGATGCTAATAATATCTGTGTGACCAGTTGTATCAGCCAACATAATCAGGAGGGACAAGAAAGTTTTGTTGCCTCTATTCTTAGACCTTTTAGAAGTTCTTGCTTTCCAAGTGTAGATGCTCACCGTTATCTCAAAGTCCAACTCTTCTTGTTCTCCACTTCGGTTTTGCCCAAAATGGAATATCTCAGCTTAATAATCATTTTGGAAAATTGTGCCTTATTGTGTTTGTTCCTCAGTTTTCCCTGATTGTGCAATGTAAGTAAGACTGCTTACTCCACCGTGATTTCTCAAAGTACATTCAGCGACTCCAGCACAGGCCATTTGTGAACAAAACGTAATTAATATTGTGAAATGATGAGCAATCAACATGTGCCAGCTATTACCACATGAACTTCTGTCCTTGGGCCCCTTTATACTTATAGGCCTCTCATGTTAAAGGCAAGGTGAATTCAGAGAGCAATAATAATTGAATAACACATGGGTGAAGACTCATATTTGAGAACAGAGAGACATTTTAGATTAGTCCGGCAGAAGATGCTGGTAACCAGAAGTAACAATGTCCACATATGGAGTTACTCAGGGACAGTTATCTCTGGAACAACTATTCCTTCAGGGCTATTCTGGAATAACTTCTTGTCTACAGCCCTGAATAATGTAAGGCACCACAGTGTGGAGCACCCTGGAAACAGCGATCTTGCAGGCATCAAGCCAGTAGTGAACACTGCGCTGCTTCACTTCACTGAAAATACAGTGATTCTTCTTTTCTATTAAAAAACATAAGCAATTTTGTTAAAAGATGTTCTGCTTCTATTTTGGATTTGTTAACAGAGATAGAACCAATGTGCAGCTCAGCTGGTGTCCTCCTTTGGAGGTGACCAGCAGCAGATACCAAGAGAAGCCTCAATCAGATGAGCACGATGCTTCCTACAGCATGTGCCCAAATATCAGGGCCTAGCTCAGGGAATTCCTTGGGGTTGGATTTGCATTTTTATCTTTACTAGCTGTTAAGGCTCCTTCACAGCTTTGTCTACATATTTGAATAAATTTATATTTTTGACATAACACCCTGTGGAGGCGAATTCCACTATGAGGCCATGTGTGGTGGGAAAAGGTACTCAGTTTGGCGTGCTTTAGGATGTCTCTGTGATCATTTCATTTGATGTCCTCTGATCTGTAAGTGGTGGAAACAATGGTAATCCCTGGCTTTACAAATGGTAAAAAATGCCCATTTGACTCCTCAAACCGCTCAGGTAAACTGGGCCTTTCTCATTACCTCCACTGGGAAGTGGATCAGGCTATAAAGCTGGTCACCTCCAGAGTCCTGCAGCCCTTAGAGGGACACCTCCACCTTGCAGCAAGCTGCAGGACTCAGCTGCAAACTGCCCCGGTCCTGCTCTGACCCAGACCTACCCAAAATCACTGGGAATCTTCCACTGCACCTCGAAGCAAGCTCCTACCTGCTCACAGAATTTTTACCACTGACTACATGGAATTAGCCCTACAATTTGTTAAGAAACACAAATAATATTTAAGGTGTATTTGGTGTCCAAAATAGGTTCCTATACCATGCTTTCTGCTTGCTCCCTGCTCCAAAATTTACATGCTGCTTTGTATTTCAATACCTGACAGACCGGGCTTGTTTAAGGCAGCAAACAGAGATAGACAAAAATCTTTTGTTTGGTACTTATCTTCTTCGCTCTTGCTCTCTCCCCACCCCTCTCTCTTGCTTGAGATAAGTTCACAGCTAATCATGAGAGATGTCAGATAAACTTACTGTGAATTGAAATCCTGCAAGGCTGAAAGGAGCACTGTTGTTCCTCTCTCAAGCAGGTATTGTATTTATACAGTCAAGCGAACAGGCGATGCGAAAAAGATAATTCCCTCAAAACTTGGCCCGTAAACTCCCCAGAGAAAGATAAATGATATTTAATTTTTTTTTCTCTTGATGTAGAGCCAACAAAGTGTCCCTGGTGCAAAGCAGCTATTATGATCTGCTTCCCTGGCTTTGCAAATGTTCAGGTTTAGGTCTGAAGCACCAGGCATCCCCCATGCCCCGTCTGGCTGCTGAAATCTCTGCTGAGAGCAGTCCTGGCAGCCCCGGGCAGCTCATGAAGTTACCCAACTCTGTCTACTGCTTTGCACGGTTTATCTTAAATAAATGGGAGCCCAGCTTTAACACTGATGGTGTAACCCACTTTGGGAATGAAATGTATCCCCTTGTTCTGTATAATGATTAGGCTGCTGTTAGGGGCACAAACAGTTAAGGGAACATTGCTAATGTGACACTAATCGATCTCTCTCTAAATAGTCCTGTTCCATTGAAACTGATGAATTTTGATATCATTGTTTGGGGTAAAACAATGATCTCTGGTTAATTAGTAATATGCGTGCTTTTCCTACGGCTCAGTTTTGAGCGGGGAGGAATTATTTAAACTGGAGACAGCCAGGTGAAGGACAGCCCTGCCCCATGGGAACCCGGGGGTACTCCAGCGATGTGTGTGTGCTTGTGATGGATGAATAGTGACATGGTGTTACTGCACCTCCGCGCTCCCTGTGCCAGCACCACGCCGTACCAGTCACCATATGCAGGGACACAGCACCGAGCAAAGTGACTCTGCACAGAGCTGCAAAAGCAAGAAATGCCAGAGGGGAAAGCAAAACTCACAACAGATTTGCATTTGCCCTGAGCTGGCATTTGCTCCAGCTTTGCTGCTCTAAATCACAGCACCGCGGTTTCCAGCTCCATGGCTTTGCATGTTACCCTGTCATTTCTTAAGGGCCTTGTCTGCCTTTCAGCAGCCACTTATTTTGCAATGCCAAATCCCCGTAAGCCTCACTAAAGTCAGAGCAGGTTCTCCCAGCATAAAGCGATGCCAAGTCTCTACTCAGCTGCAGATGAGAATTCAGACCCTTACTGGTTTTATGCTGTCCTTATCTCAGCACTTCTCCAAGTGTTGGAAAAAGCTGCAGGCTGTTGTTCTCTGACAGTAGATGGAGATACCGCCAGGCTAAATACCGTCCCCAACCTGCATTACAGAGCTTCCCTGAGATCAAAGCAAACAGCAGGCCTGAAAATATAAATATGGTCATATTAAGGAATGTGAGGAAAGAGTGCCGAGATCAGATCTGTGCCTGTGCTGAGCATCAAACCCTCCCCACTCCATGAGCAGGGGCTGCATGGGCTGAGCGTGGTCCCCTCCTTCAGCTCTGGAAGCAGCAATTTCAATTCACATGAGCTGTCAGTAATCGTCAGCACTTAGGTGTGTTATCACACCACACCACTTTACTTAGGATACCTTTCTGCAGCTCAGCAAGAGGACAGGGTATAAATGGGATGTCTATTTTTGATCCTGCTGGAAAATCCCGTCACTATTCCTGGCCAATGCAGTGTGATGGAGAGAGGGATAAAATGCTCAGATTGGGTTGGAATACTGCCAGATAGCAATTACTCACAAATCTTTAACAGCCAAATCAGAGGTGCAAAGCACCTGCCCATCCCATCAAAGCCTATATGAGTGAGTCTCCCTGCACATCCATGGGAGCAGATCTTCCTCCTAATCCTCCTCCTCACTCTCCTCCTTCCCTGAGTGACCCTAGCCTGAATCTGTCCCCGGATTTACAAAACCGACCCATTTCCCGTCAAGTATTTCTCATTGAGAGGCTGTCCCTTCTTTCTGACCACACTCTAGACATAGAGCTAACACAGAGCCAGGGATCCTATTTATAAGACATCGTGTCATATGGCTAATTTAAAAATGACATTTGTCAGTGAAAGCAGTAATTTTTTCAAGATGCTCACACAGGGCTCCTGAGCAAATAGCCCTGAAAATTACGGGCTTCCAAACCTTGCTTCGACTGAAGCAACTTGACAATGTTCGCTGCAGCCCCATTCGGAGGACGGCTATTTAAACACAGCGAGCAGTTCATTATCGCTTGTGTTCCCCTGCTAAGCTTTCACTCTTTTGTGAGCCCACTCCGAGCCCGAGCCCCGGATTGAGACATTCCCAAACCTGCCAGGTCACTCCTGCTTATCTTTCCCATGACACCCCGTCTCCCGACGCGCCCGGGGCCGTGTCCGTGCATCTCCGCACAAAGCCATTCTTCTGGCTGAGCGGAGGCATTTCCCCCGCGCCTCCGTCCGGACAGCGTGACAGATGCGGGGTGCCTTTCCCAAGCAGAAAAGGAGATGGGAGGCCACGGGCTGAATGTTAAACGCACCACACAGCAAACATAAAAAAAAACAGGCCAAACGTGCTCACGGAGATTTATACCAACGCTCGCTCTCTCCGGCTGGTCAAAGGTTCAGGCGCTCGTAATAGTTTCCCAAGGCACGTTGACTGTGACAGATTTTAAAGAAGAGGCTCCTGAGGGAGTTCAAGGCGTAAATTGAATTACAGTATGCTTGGCCTGAGGTTGCTAGGGAGATCCCAGAGCCAGGGAGAGAGTTCCTGGTGATTTTTCACTGTTGTTTGAAGGCTGTGAAATTAAGGCTTTGTGCGGCACTCACCGAGACAAGGCTGTGGTTGGCGTTCACCATTGACATCAAGCCGGATTGGCCCGGAGGGGGCAAATTTTTATGAAACAGATATGACAAAGCAGCATTTTGATCAAGTCATCGCTCTCTTTTAAAAGAGCCATGCTCGCTTTTATTCGCCCCGAGTGATGGACGTTCCCATTTAACCACTTTCAGAGGCCTGAACCTCGGCCCGGGAGCCCAGGCTGCCCTGAGCTTTGGGAGGAGCACCGAGTGGGATCAGGGCTTCGCAGCTAATCCCTTTACCCCCAGCATGAGTGGAAGTAAATTCCCAGCACTGAATCCACCAGACTCCAAAAGAATTCAAGTCTGGGGCTATGCTTTGCAGCCAGAGCCTGATTTCAGTTCATCTCATGAGCTTGGACTTCAGCAGCGTGCAGGAGGGAGGGATTTCAGCTCTTTTGGGGAACTCTCAAAGAGGGCAGGGATTTTTTCCTCTAAGGGAACCCGTGTCCTAGCAATGGCAAATGGATCTTTTGAGAGAAGATCATGCAAAACCACCTGCAATTCCTCTCCTCCATTCATGCCCAGCCACATGTGACCAGGACCTGGACTTAGATAAGCTTTCTCTGGGCCATGCCCTCCCTGGGCAGTGCTGCCAACAGCATTATCAAGGGTCAGCTGTGGCCAGAGGCAACCTAGGCAGTGGCCAAATGTGGCCCAGGGCAGCCTGACCTCCACGTCACCCCTCCCAGGGGTGCACTGCTGAAACAGCCCCAAGTGGCCCGGAGGTACCAGGTCACTACTACATTTGGGTAGCTCCCCCCAGCAGCAGGACAATCACAGTTCCCATCTCAGGAATGCAGAAATATATCTCAGTGCTACAGAAAAGCCAGCAACAAAACCACATGAAGGAAATTGTGCAGTCTCTTAGGGCTCCAGAGAGATGGGCTCATGTCCTAACTCTGCCATGGGTTTCCTACATGAACACATCTTGGTCATGAGATATATATGCAGTGCTGAATAACACAGAGTGGTCGGACAACCTGAAGCCCTGGACAACTGATCAGTCACATGGCGTCATGGTTCCCTGGCTTGGTGTGGACCCAGCCAGCCTTGGTTCTGGGGACACTGGGGTCTATCCAACCTGGCCTCAGGACCAGGGACCATTACCCACAGCCGTTCTTTTGGCAATATAAGCAGAGACATACACTGAAAACATGATCGCTAAACAGCTGTGAATATGGTTCTTCCTCCCGATTTCTGGCTACAGGAGCACTTCAGATAGAGCTGGTCTGGGTATGGTTGGCATGTGGCAACCTGTGTGCACTGGGAGGCATGTCCTGGCCATCTTTTGTGGTGCCCTGAGACAGTGGAAATGTATTCTCCTACTGTAATTCTGCTTTTCAAAAAAAAAGTTATTTTTAAAATACTCTGGGATAGGAAATGTTGTGTGGGTTCAGATCCTTGTAGTGCATTTGTCCATGTCACAAGACAATAAGATTTTTTTTTCAATGAGGTCCTTTTTCCCACTTGCAATTTCCAGATGATGCCAGTTAGTGTAGGGAATTGTTCATGCGAGCTTTTGAAGGTAAGAAGCAGAGGATGATAACACTTTCAAAGCAAGTGCTGAAGGCGAGTCAAGGCTAAATAATGAGTGAGGAGTCTACATCCTACAGCCACCCTCAGCAAGCCCAAACTAGCTCCAATGTCCTGTGCTCAACAGGACAAGCTCAGCCCTATGTGCAATGCTGAAAGCTGCCAAATCAAGGATGCCAAGACCCTCTCTTGTGACCATCTCACAGGAAGACAGAGAAAGACAAAAAGGATAAAATTGAGATAGGAGAGAGCTGAGCTGCTACAGCTCTGGCTGGAGGGATGCTAATTGGAGAAGGAGTGGCTGTCTCACAGACGTCAGCCTTGCCCTTTCCCTTCCCTTCCCAGCCAACTCTGTGTCTCCTCGCAGCCCTGGGCTGCTCCTGGTGCCAACAAGGCCCTTTCTCAGCTGTGTGACACCAAAAGACTTTTTTTTCCTGGAGAAGAGACAGCTTAACTGGGAAAAAGTCCCTGCCTGAGGCTAAGGGAGCTGCCACCCAGATCAGCACCTGGAGTGGCCATGTTGAGGCAACTCCCAGGAGTACAATTCTCAAGAATATCCAATTAGTTATAATATTGGATAACTAATGTTGGATCTCAAGCAAGCACCAGTTAGCACAGCAGGTAGCAGCTGCAAATCCTGGGAAGAACCTTGGGATGAAAATAAAACAACAAGATTAAAGAAAACAAAGCACACATTTAATAATTCCTAGGTAGATAATTTATTTGTTCACATTTCTCCTAAATCAATTTTCCACCATCCTCTAACCTCATCCCAAAGGGGCTGATGCTGCCCCTTAACTAATAAGCTGTTTGGTATGTTGTTTGGCATGTGAGACGCAGCTGGACTTGTCTTCATTTTATAAAATAGTGGGAGGACTTTGCAAACACAAAAACCCTCCCAGAATGAACCCCTCTATTTCTTGGGTTGGCCTATTGTGCACAAAAATGTCATCTCTGTTTGCCGAGAGGAGCAAAGTGAGTAAAATACAGATGGGGAGAGCTTGCTTTCACTCCAGCACTGTTTGCTCTGAAATGTTATGCAATGCAGATTAATGTTTTAGCACAAGAGAGTTCAGACGAGGTCCTGAGATTATGCCGTCTCCAAAAAAAAAAAAAAAAAAAGAAAAAGGAGGAGAGAGAGAAACCCCTGGAAAAAAAGAAATAAATCTGCATTTTGAGAATTTGAAACTGCAGCAAAAGGAAAGAGGCTCATTGGAAATATAGGAAGCAGACAGGGAACTCTCCCAGGGTAAAACCACACAGTATCAGCACCACACAGGGAAGCTGCCCACTGCAAGCAATGGGGAAAAAACTCAGTTCAGGTTTCATGCAGGTCTTGGTTTGCCAGCACCACTGGTCCTGCTCTGTTCCATGGTGCAAAGCATTAGTAATGTTGACAGGATTAGATAGATATGATAACATAGGGATTGATCTCAGCTGTAAATTCAGACTCCCCTGCAGAACTCATTACCCAGAGTCTGTTGAGGAAGCACCCTAAAAGCAGGTGAATCTCTTTGAATTCTAATTAAAAAATAAATAAAAAATATAAAAAATCAGTAGGTATATCACAGCACTGCCCATTTCTGCTTTTCAGGATCTGGGTTTGTACACAGATTTCTTGCCAGGACAGGTTAATCTGAGTAACATGAACTTCACCAGCAAAGCTATAATCAGCCTTTGACTTTTCATCTTTCCATGGCCATATATATATATATCAACCACCTGCTGCAGCACCTCTGTCAGCATCGAGCTGTGTCCAGCTGTCCTATGTTCCCTCTGGCCTAGCTCCCGAGCCACGTCCTCCCGGTGATGGTAGTGTTAGCAGCAGAAGACCTCAAAATCAAGTGCACCTACACCTATGAGTTGTTAAAAAAAAATTGTATATATATTTGTCTATTTTGGAGGCACAGAATGGTCATAGATAACATTCATTTCATTCTAAGTAGCCATGTTTTGATAGGAAAATGTATATATAAATGCACATATATACATACACATATCCTTGTGTGTGTATGTTTAAAGTTTTTAAACCCCCAGGCCATGCTCACTGTCTAGCAAGACCTTGCCAATGAAGGCCATGCACTGGTCCCCACATGGTGACCTGTGCTGGTTGCTCCACCAACCTGCACATTGACCGCCTCGATGGGAACTACTGCCCACCTAGCAGCTACAAACCCCCAACAAATCTCTGCTCTTGGCCTCTCCATCACACAGGTGCCGACAGTCGGGAGAGATCACATTACAGGCTGCTGGGAATGACTTGTGGGCCAGTTTCTCAGTGCTGCGACACAGATTTCTCTCTTTCATTAATTTCTAATCTACCCCTTCCTCCCCCCAGTATAGCTCTGGATGGGGAAACATCTGCAAATAAAGAAGGGATTTTCTCTTGTCTCTTAAAAGACAACTCCTCATTCATTTTCTCTTTCTGTTGTTATTGTTGTAGTTAAATGAGACAGATGCCACGCATTTATATTTTCTGATCCAAAGCACATTGGAGACAATGAAATGATTTCCATTCGTTCCTGGGCACACTGGATGAGTGGTAATACCTACAAACCATCCCCTTATACACTCTTTAATTTGCACCATTTCTTTTTCCAAATCACCAAGCTGCTTCATGCAAAAAATGTACAATATACAATGCACCAGGGTTTATATATTTTCCCTTTGGGCATCTTTATCTAGAATTTAAAAGCTATTATTAACTAATGCTTTCACTTTATTTTATGTTTGAAAATAATGGAGTCTAATAAAATTGATTTCCAAAGCCATTCAGTCTTAAATGTAATAAATCAAACGGTAGAGAGATACTGTGTATACGCGGCTGTGCATGCCAAATGCAACTAAAATTAATACCTTGATGTTTTACACTATTATAAAATGCAGTCTTATATTTTTTAAATGCCAACTTGATTAATTGGCCCCCTAACTGAACATTCAGGCTGCTACTGTGATGAAATGTTTTGTGGGTTGACTGTGCGATGGATTATTATAAAGAGCTGAGTAATTAACTCTATTGGGAGCCTTATATCAGGGCACTGGGGTTTAATCTAAGCCACGATGACTTGGTGCTAGAAACGAACCAAATGCCAGGGGGTGAATTCATACCTGGTGTAATCCGCTACGCAGCCCAGTGGAGTTACTACAGGAAGGGGTTTCGTTTGTGCCTTATGTTTTCACTTGCACAGTGCAAAGGTTAAGGCTGTCAGGCCAGGCTGTTTGAAAGCTTAACGATTAAGTATTATCACTGTTTGCAGAGCCATTTTTCAAATGTTTTCAACATAAAACAGTTTATTAAACGTCTGGCAGGCTTTCACTGAGAAATGCCAAGATGTGATTTCTCCCCTTCCTCACTGTTATTTTAATACTTAGCACCTCTGCAAGCGGGGGGGGGGGGGAGAAAGAGAAGAAAATCCCCAAAATAAATAAAGCCTGATACTCTGAAACTCAGCTACTCAAAACTCCAGGAGGGACCCAGGCCCCACCAGAGGTTTGGGAAGGCTGTGTGGACCAGGGGCCACCAGTTGGTGCCACCAGATCCCACACGCTATACCTTCCCTCCAGGTGCTGTCTGGTGACCACCCGTGAGCTCTCCACCAGGGGATTCACCCTTTGCATTATATTTCTTTGCACTTCAATGATTTTTTTCCAACTTCACAACAACTCATTCTACACAGGCTCAGGTGCTGTAGGCCTTGTCTGTGTAATGCATTGCCTTGTCTGTCCTCACCTTGGGCAGGGGGCACCGATGCACCCAGCCTTGTCCCTCCACACTGTTGGGACTGCTGAGTTTTGTACAAGTCATTGCCAAAAAGGCTTTTACAATAAGCCATGCTAGGACTTCCAATCCTTTAAAATGCCATCAAGCTGAATACAGGTTGATTCTGGACCATCATTAAATCAGAAAAACACTTCTTTTTCCCAAACAACGAGCATTTAAAGTTTTAAGAACTCATGAAAGAGAAAGGAGATATCTCTGTATCCCTAAGTAATTCCCAGGAGGAGTCCAAAAGGAAGAACAACACGATGGAGAAAAGTGGAAAGAAATTAAAGAAATAAGGAAAATAAAGAAAAGAAATAAAAGAAATGAAAGAAAATCTATTTTACAGAGGTTGTTTTATTGTGTTGGAGAAACTTTTCTCCTAAAAAATGAAAAGGCAGTGTATCACAGAGAGATGAAAAGATTATATCTGCAACAGTGGGCCAAAACTGTGGGCCAAAACCTATGCCTAAACTAAGGCATTGCTCCTAGCCTTGGAGGCAACAGGGCCAGAATAGAAAGTGGGAGCTCTGGGATGCTTCCTGCGTGCTGCAGAGTGGGAGAACCTGCTCAGGGATCTCCTCATGTGGAGGCATTACACTATACCAAAGAGCAGCACAAGGCAGATGTTGGCTTTCCCTATCTGCAGCCCCACTGCTGTGTCACTGTTTTGGGCTGGTTTTTGATTATTTTTGGTGTCTTTGATTTCATGAAGCTGTAAGATCCCTTGCAAATGGTTAGATCACTGGAAGATGCTGACATCTGACATGTTGCTGCTCACTGCATGCTGGCACTGTTTAAGAAGCAACGGTTTCCGGATGGTACAGATATTTGCTAGTCTTCCAGGAATTTGATCAGGCTTTTAGCATTCAGACAGCATAACAAGCATCCTTCCTTTCTTAAAGTGGAGTAAGAGCTGTTATGTTTTTTCATTGTATAGGTCCTCCAATGACTTTTTCAGGCTCCTCCAGCAACCAGGGTAAAGTGAGATCCCTAGAGGCACAAATACTTATTCGTTTTAAAAAAATACTTTGGAAATTAGAAAAAAATGCTTTTAGACACTGGAAAAAAAGCAGGAATGAACAACATACACTTCCAGATTTATTGTGTAGTTTTCTCTTCTATATGGAGTGCTGTGCAGCACCTAGACATGCTTTGGAGAGCATTTTTTTTAAGCAGGGATAATTCTTTAAATTGAAGTCCAAATCACAAAACTTTACATGACAGCTTGCTGCAGAAGATAAAACAACTTTATAGTAGCCAATAAATAGACAAAAATTCTTCTAGGCTCACTTCTCTTATCATTTCCTCTCACATGAAGTACAAGTGAAACGCTGGATGCTACAAGGAGACGAGATCACTGCTGTGCTTACTGAGAACACAGAGAATTGGACCCATTTTTGTGACTTGGTTGGGTCTGCCTGAGACAGATTAAAGGAAACAGTGGCTTCTCATCCAGCTGCCTATGCTTGTTAAAGGAGAGACGCTTCATCTTTTCTCAGAAGCATACATCATTAGGGAAATACTGTCTTGCTGCATTAGAATAAATTACTATGCAACAAACATATGTTACAGCTAATTGTGCTGGAAAAGAAAAAAGCATTTACTGCCTTGCATGGTTAACATGTGAAAGTGGATAAGGAAAATGAATTAGCTTCATAGACACTCTTTCAGTTAAGTCCTGAAAGCATAGATATCCGTGTTGGGTTTACAAAAGGGAGAGATTTAATTTAGAGGGATTATTTAATAAATCCACCAGTGCCTGAGCAGGAAGAAATAATGGAAAGGACGGGATATTTGATTACTTGTTTAGCCTGCACTATGCCAGCTAGAATACGTTTAACATGTCCAGTCCCTGGGGTCAAAATCTACTGACACACTCTGATGTAGGTCAGGAATAAGCCTGGGGGGCCCTTGGGCTGTCTCCTAATTTACATGAGCATAAACAAGAGCAGGCACCCAGCCTGCAGACCTCGATCGCTTCGTCTGTCAGAGCTGCGGCCACATCCCCTGGGATCACAGGGTGGTGGGCAGCATCCCGTCCCACATCTCCACTGCACGAGTGGAGAAGACAAAGCACTCAGGAGGGCCTAAACCCACAGCCCTGACAGCTGCTGGGTTCTCTCCATGATGGGGGCATCTGCAGGGATGATATAAATCATAATTCACTCTGAGTCACCATCAGTAATGATGGGAGCCGAGAAAAACCTGTTTTTTTTCACTATGTAGGCAGAGGAAGAGGGAGCATATAGCAACTCCCTCACCTTACAACAGGTCCCACAGAGGTAACTTACCTTGAACACGGAGGTTATGCATGAAAATGTTCCTCAGATGGCAGGACAGAGAGTGACAACGGGCTCTTCCTTCCTCTCTTTTGCCCTTGGTCACACCTTTGATAGAAAGAAGATATCCAGGAAGGCTTATGTAAGAAATTAAGAAGGGAACGTTGACAGCACCAGAAACCCAAAGTATTGCAAATGTTGCTACCTGGAAAGGCAATTCCATGCCCAAATCTCCAGGAGTTATGCACTGACTGCTTTATGTGACCACCAGACATTTGCTGTCTAAGCAACATCCAGCCATCGTCTAGTAACAACCTAACCTCTCAGACAGCTCCAGGCACATGAAAACTTATCGGTGCAAACATCTCGCATTCTGCCCCCCGAATATGCAAATAAACAATATGCAAATATAAAATAAGCATTTATATGCATATATACAAATTATTGTGAGTAGCAAGCACAGATGTTTGACATAAATTTGTAGGTTGATATTATTATCTCATGTCAAACTAGCATAATTTGGAATTGTAAGGGGGTCAGACCCTCATCTCAAATGGGGGGGGGGGGGGGGTATTTTTGGAGTAGCTCTTGTGAAACAGAGGGCTTTTCTCATATTTATACTGATGTAGTCAAGATTGGAGTCTGACCCGCCCATAGCATGGAGGAGTTAAAATGAGATGCAAATCTCAGCTCGTTTCACTGCTGTGTGGATGCAAATGCCACGCATTGCGTTACGCGAAGCAAAAGCCCTCAGACATCGTCCTGCCTAATCAGGGCTCCGTACAAGCCCAGGATTTACGAGCTGCACATTAAGTCCCGTGATTTACGCCACTTTCCCTGCTCAGGTTTGCTGCCTTCCCCCAGGGATGGTATCTGTGTCCGTATGCACTTTCTAAGATTTCTATGCGCTACCTCAACAAAATGCCCTTTCATGAGGCCAAATACATCATATCAAGAAAGCAACTGTATTTCTTTCATACTGTTCTAAGCTCTGTCAGCTATATGAGGTGCAGTAGCCAGCTTCTGGAAAATAGTTAGCCCTGTGTGTACCAGAGTGATAAATTAATACAGAAATGGTCTATTAATTTAGAAATGCCCGTTTCTGTTGCTGGCCACAGGGCACTGTGACAGGCATACAAGGCCCCTCTGTTTGTGTCACCATGTTACATGCAAAGCAGGTAAACTCTGACGCAGATGCTTTTCCAGCAGCATAGCAGCCTTTTCCTTTTATTTCACTCCTGAAGTGACATTTTGGTGTGCTCAAAATGAGTTCAGAACAGGTCCAGTGGAAAAAAAATCAAGGAAATACCACATCCTATAGCTTCTTCTCTTTTTTCTTGCAACAACACTCTTGAGATGGGCCTAGAAATTAATAAGCATCTCCAGGAGAACTGCACCTCACTTGAATTTTCTTGGTCAGAAGTTATACAGCTGGCAGAGGGAAGAGCCTAGATCATATTTTCACTCACCACTGCATGTAAGCAGGAGTTTATTGGCATATGTGCTGCAGCTCAGGATTTGTTGAACTGCACAAGGCATCCAGGAAGTTAGCACAGTCATATTGATAGCTAGGACTGATGCTTTGAAACATTGTGTGTTATATGGCAAATGCGTGCCATATCTCAGGATGGAGGAGTCTCAGAAAAATAAATAAATAAATAAAAAATAAAAAAAAAAAAAAAAAAAAAGACATGCAGCAGAGAAAAGAAAAGGATAAAGAACATTTTCCTGTTTCTAAGCACTGACACAACTTTTCATTGAAAGGGAGAGAGATAAATACATATTTTTAAAAAAATAAACATCCATCTAGGCACCAGCCCAATTTTCCAATCTTTCAGATTTATAGTGTGCCTTGCAAACTGCTTGCATCTCCTTCATTACAAATACACCAACTTCTGCGGGCTAAAATCTTGAATAATAGAAATTAAAATGAAGATAAAAAGTTAATGACGTGCCCATTTTATTTACATCCCTATTCCCCACCACTTGTTCATTCTGGACAGCATCCAGAATAGCATTCAGGGACCTAAAGTTTAGCTCAGGAAGAATCTAAGCTCCTATATTGAGAAAAGCAACCCAAAACTAACCCTTTAGGGCTTGACCTAAAACTAAACCCTTTAGGCTTTAGTCACTTTAATATCACTTATTTTCTGATGACAATGTTGTTAGCTATCTGTTCAAACTGCTGGAAAGTCTAGAGCTCGTGTCTGTCTTCATGGCTTGGGTGCTCTAACTGATAGCCATAACAAAACGCGCCAGAGTTCTTTCAAGAGAAAATGGTGATCCACTCAGCTTGCACTGAGATATGTTTTCAGTTCTTGCTTCTCAGTTTCAGACTCTGGACCCTTATTTCTTCTAGGTGCAGAACTGTAGCCCTGAATTATGAGCTACTTCTGGATAAGAGAGCTTTTGCTTTCCACGGGTTCAGACTTTTCTCCATTCACTCCCAGTAAACACCACCAATAGAAATGTGGGGCTCACTCAACCTCCTATGTTTAATTATTTTCAAGGGTTACAGCTAAGTATCACAAATGCCAACATCTCCTTTTTGGATACAATGCCTTCTTTTTTCTTTTCTTTTTTTTTTTTTTTTTTTGAATTGTAAGGTGAGAAACCCAGATAACATCTCTTCTCAGGCATAGGCAAAGTGCTTATTCTTAGTGATACAATGATTTACATAATAATGTCATGAGGAAAGAGGAAGAGGAGCTGCACTTTTTTGTAGTGCTTCTGCTGGAGAGGCAAAGAAAAAGTAGGCAAGAGTTTGCCTTTAATACGTGGTCACCACCTGTGTGCTTACAGAGAGTTGTCTGTAAGCAGCTGCTAATGTGACCACAGTAACATGTTCATCACAATGCCTGGATTAAATAAACCTGGTGTAATTCTCCCACTTTACAGCTGTGGTGCAGGAAAAGTCCTTGAGCGAGTGTATGAACCCTGGGACTGTCCAGAATGAGCTTTTTCTCCACATGCCCATAGAGAGAATCAGGGCACTTTAGTCAATATTCATCACTGCATATGTGAAGGTTATTGACATGAATCATGCCTGTTATGCCTTCTGCTTTAAGATGTATTCAGTGTTCATCTGCAGCAGAACAAAACATGCAACTTAACTAAATATCATTGGGCATCTTGAATTAACATGTCCTGCAAAGCAGAGCAGGATAAAACCTCTTGGCCAGCTTCTTCCCACTTACCTGCTGGGAGATCCACAATCATTTACACCAGCAGAGACACCAGAGTTTGCTGCAGGGATTTATAGGATAAAATCTTTTATAGGATAATTTATAGGATAGAGTTTGCTGCAGGGATTTATAGGATAAAATCTTTCCTGTGACAGTAGAAATACTTGCAGTAAAACAGAGACCTATGAAGGTGAGATCCAGCTTTGGTGCAGAAATACCAACCAGGTACAAGTCAGGCCTGCGCTGGGTTGAAATGTAATAAATAAATAAACAAATGAAGTTTTCCTTCTCTCACAGCTAGAAAGCTTTTATTCTAGTCCAGAAATGAGGACAAGGAATTCCCATCATTGTTTCATGCTTTTTTTTTTTAAGTCCATTTTTCAAAAAGTAATTTTGAAATGTTCTGGGAAATGCAGGGGGTGGGAATGCTAATCTATCATCCGCTTCTGATAGCGTTTAATTAAAAAACATAGCTATTAGTCATCTGCTACCCTACCACCAGGGCTGACCTGACAATATCTTAACACGCTGGTGAAAGAAAAATTGAAAAGACTCTTTTTCATTGTATTTTATCTTAGCAGTGGGGGAGAACAAGTATATAATTTAAGGGAGGGCAAAGACAGATTCTCATGCCAGTTTCTCAGGAGGTTAACCCAGTCTGGATTTTTTCTAACACAAAGGTGTTCTTTCTCCTGTTATAGCCAATGTGACTGTTAAAATAAAACAAGCAAATAAACAAAAAACAGAGAAACTACTATGGAAGAAAACTTGAGTGATCAAAGCTATCATCCTCCCCATAGGACCTCTAAAACTTGCATTTGTAGTCTCTGAAGAGTTAGATTTCTCCCCCAGTGGAATAAGAAACCAAGAAAATACAGACTTAATTGAAATCTCCCACACCCCAGTCTTTCAGGTGGCCATGATCTGATGAGATTCAGGCTCAGCTTGGCCCATGTGCTCTCAAATATCTCTTCATCTACTTGTTGGCTGGACACATATCTTGGTGGAGAAAGCCCTAAAGACACGATACCAGGAAATGGGCAAAAGCCAAGGCAGTTTCAATTTATACTCATTTGCCTTTTCTGTGGTTTAGCTAAAAGCTACCCTTGCTGAGAGGTTCAGCATCATATTCCAAAGGTTGGTGGGAGACAGTAACACAGACAAACACATGACAAAGAAAAAGGCCAACCATGAAGTTCAGGTCCAGGTCCTGGTTCCAGAGTAGGATGGAGATGCAGATATGATTTCAATCTTGGTCCAGTTTCCAGGTTAGTCGTGAATAATATTGACCTTAGGCTGCAGTAGGACTGAACATCTAGGAGTATAAGAAAGCCACCTGAAATAAACAGTAGACTTGACAAAGAATGAAAATTCCCATCACCCAATTACATAGGTGAGAACTGATCAATTACTGAGAAGAGAATAAGAATTATAGACTTATAGTACCTTAATTATGGTGTATTTAAATGTGCCTTAATCAGTCCTGAATTCACGTGCTTATTTCAGACCACAACTCTGCCTGAAAGAAAAGATGTGAGAACAGCCGTGCAATCCTAGACCAAATGTCCATTCACTTGCTGGCAGAATCTAGAGGCAGCTGCTCAGGAAAAATTGGAATATTCCTAAATACTTCTACCATGTACAGCTTCTTTTGGCTACACATGAAACCTGTGAGCCTAAGCAGGTATTTGTAATAGGTCAGTAATTCCACTGTTGTAAATCTTGATGCCTTGGGATGGACAGAAGGATAGAAAAGGAGGAAGGGACTTGCAAGGTAAGTGCCTCACTGTGTCAAAGCAAAACTCATACTCTTTCAAGTTTCCTAGACTGCAGGTGACTCAGTTCCTATGTAAGCCACAGGCGGAGCTTCCTCTTGTTGGGCAAACAAAATAAATGTAAACAGGATTTGACAACACTCAAACTAGGGAGAATGTTAAAAATTGGAAAGAAGAGGAAAGAAAAACTTAATACAGATTTTCTTTGTCGGGTGACCCTCAAGCCCCTGAAGCCAACAGTGCCTCAAAGAACCCAGACATTCCCTTCCTTCAAGCCTAGATCAGAAATTACTTGCTGTCATTTTTCTCCTATTTCTCTTCTTCCTTATCGAGTTAAGCCGTATCTCCACAGCAGAAAAGGTGCACTCTTAAGTCACATTATGATAACTAGGTTTAAAGGAACTGCAAAGACAAGACCTTTGACAACCCCCATTTAAGTGTGAGCCTGACATTAAATGTGAGCTCTGAAACCATACTAAAACCCAAAGAACCTTATCTCCTACTTGCAGCCACTATTTCGATTTACTTTCTTGTCATCCCTTGTCCTGAATATCTACTGGAAATTCTTGTACAAAGTAAAAGTTTCAAGGCTAAGACTCAGGTGCTCAAAGGCATGTTAGATGCCTAATTTTCATTGTATGAGATGCAAAGTTGCCTGTAATAAGCCAAAGTTAAAAGGCTAGTGATGGAAACAGCTGAATCTTTTAAGACAGATGCACTGGTACCCACTTTGTAGTATTTGGTAGGGATGCTGGGGCTTACCACTCATGTCACCTAGGCTGGTATGTGGATCTAGTTTGAGATTGCTATAAAAAGAAGCTATGGTTCTACTTTGCTCACATAATTGTCAAATCAATTCAGCGGTCAGTGTTCAAGAATCCAAACCACTCAGCAAAAAGTGGCCACAACCATGTGTCCCCTGGAAGACTATCACTAGCTGAAATGAGAATGTGTAGCTACCTATTATTATTCTTATTATGATTCAAACTCGGTTCAGGCTATTCACAGCAATTATGGTACTAACTTCTAACCTATCATTATGATCAGATTTTACAGTGTGGACTCTCTGTAGTGTTCAATTCTTTCTCAAACCAATGGCAAAAGATACTGACAGTGTCTGTGCTGTCCTTCACATCCTGAGGTTTTGTGAACAATGGAAAAGCCCCTTATTCCCAACACTCTGCATATATGTGCTGAGTCTGAAGTTCACCTGACTTTCTTAAATTATCTGTGTAGGTTCATGAGCAGCCGAACGTGGTTGCTTGGTGTCTTGTCATTAGCCGACCTCTGTATCTAAGAAAATAGGAGCTCTGACTAACGTTTCTCTGCCCTTTGAAGCAACCCTAGCCTCTCTTCTCACATTTTCTCATGTGAGGATTCCCTGGTGTGCAATAGGAGAATTGTATTCATGCTGCCGATGTTTTCTCTGACAGCAAGATGATGAGGCTTCTCTCTTTCTTCTCTACAGAAACATCATTTTAAATGAAACCTCTAAAACTTGGTGCCTTCAATACCTTTATGGCCCTGTCAGCTTTGGCTGAAACTGGCAAGAGGTTTCAAAAGTTACTATGGATAAAAATGGAGTTAAAGAGGGCCAGTAAAAAATGGAAAATCTAAAATTCCAAAAACCATCAAAGGGGAATATGATGCCATTAATGGATTTCCCAGAAAGTCAGAAATCATCATCTTTGTTTTGTATTTTTTTTTACCAAATTTGATTTCACATCAATGGGAGGTTCAACTAGCATGAGAGCCACTAACCCACAAACCTACAAATACCTTTCTTCCCTCCACCAATGCAAAGATAAAATTACAGCAAGAGCCAACTGGGACTGAAAACCAGACATTCACAACAACACTGAATTTAGGCAAGAGAACTAATGAATTTCTGTGGTTTTCTGCAGCTCATGCCCACCTGCACGCTGCTGTAGCCACATTGCTATCAGCACTCGGGCCATGCCACGTGAAGCTACCTCAGGTACATTTCTGTGAGCTGTAGTCACATCTTTGGCTCCAGCTTATGCACACCTGAAAAATCTTTTCAAGCCTGAGGCTCTCGTAGGCTGTTGCTGGTCCAGCCCACGGCGTAAGGAATGCAGGGCAGCAACGCAGATGAAAGGCAACCCCTCCACCCCAAGCACATCACAAATGGGACCTCAGCCTGGCTTTGTACTATTTGGGACTCCAAGTTCATACAGACATAGTGCCTGTGGCCCTAAGTTTCTGTGTAAATGCAATGTGATAACATTTGCATGCGAAAACTGTTTTTCCATGTGAAAAAGCTATAATTACATGTCCAATATTTGCAATTGGCAGTCCTCAGTTGCAGGTTTAACAAACCATTGCAGACCTAGCAGAGGCATGAAGCGAAGGGTTAAAACTCACAGGTTTCCTGTTATGGGAATGATTTTGTCCACACAGTGATCATTATTATTTAAGCAATCCCCTGCTCAACTCCAAGTTATAAATGTGAAAAAGGTGAGCTCTGCTTCATGGGTTCTCCATGCTTATTTTTCTTCATTTGTTAGGGTGTGTGGTTTGGTTTGGTTAAGAAAGTAGCTATAATAAGATGAGACCACAGCCCACTGGATAAAATCCTAAGAATAATCATGCTAATGTTTTATTCATGTGGGAATGTTAATTAAGATGCAGCTGTAATTACAGTACCATCATCATCTAGTGGCCTGGAAGCGCAAATGTTCTTCCTGACATATGGAATAATAGAAGGCGGCTCGGTACAAATGCTGCTAACCAATACCCGGACAAACACTCAGCTACACGCATCTCCTGGCCCCCGGGGTGCCCTTCCAAAAGGCATCAGTCACTGCCACTGGCAGAAACTATTGAAGACAAAGCTGTGTTTTGCATCTCCAGGCCTAAAAAAGATCACACAGCATCCCAGGACTGAAAACAAATAAACATGCAGCTAACCTCAAAGTCCTCACTCACACCAGAACAAATGTTGGGAGCAGCAAAAGCTGGATGCTGGGGATGTTTCTCTATGTCCACCTTCGCTTGGAAGGTTTTGGTGCTGATAGAGATGTGGCACAGCACGTGCTCTTTTTTCATGGCTGTATGGGGTGCCCTGGGGCCAGCCCACCCTGGCACAAGATATTTGGCTGCACCTGGTGTAACTTCTCCTCCCCTGATTACAGCTCTCAGCAACACAACAGGCAGGAGCTGCTCAGCATTGTTCTTCTCAACTGTTGCCTTTTGATAAATAGCGAGAAAGCAAGGAGCAGAAAATGCTCTACTTTTTACCCCCTTTGGCATTAAGCTGAGAAATAAATGAAAGGCATTAGCCTATAGTGTTTCTGAGGATGCACTTCTGCTTTTCTGAAGACCTGGCTAAAACAAAAGATGAAATCTAGAAAGGTCTGTGTTATGAAATATGTAGTCCTGTGTGGAGCCAGGAGTTGGACTTGATGGTCCTTGTGGGTCCCTTCCAAAACCAGGTATTCAACAATTCTGTGATTCTAGGTATCTAGCTCCAAAATCTCTGTAAAACTTCCCTTTGTCCTGGGTACTACAAAACAAAAACAACAAAACAAAACAAACAACAAAAAAGAAAAAAGACAGACAATATTTAGCTTGCTTATTTTGCTATCCATCATTCTAACCAAAGTTTTCTCATCTCTACACATCCACTACCGTCTTCCAAAGGTGCGTAAAAAAAGCTTTGAATAAAGATCATCTTTTTACTCTATGCCAATGACCAGGATTCCAGTTACTTCAGTGAAAAATATTCACATTGTTTCAGGGATGGAAATCCAAGGTTTTGGCTTTGTCCATCACAAACGTTAGGAGCCATGGAGGTAGTTCAGGCTTACACTGAGAGTTTGCAAGTTCACTGCTCTGGGGCTGGATGAGACCCATCTGTAAGAAAAGCACTCACTGCTCACATGGGCTGGGAAAGCATATTTTCATTCTGCTACACGTGTGAACATATCTAAATCAGATTCTGTTACAGAATGGAGATAGTGATCAAAACACTAAATAAATGAATAAAATTACCAAAACAAGAATTCAGCTCAGGAGCATAAAAGGAAAACAAACAAACAAAAAAGCCTTAGATGAGACAAAAGGTTGTTTTTGAATTTCTGAAATGATAAAACAGCATTTTGTGGCAAATGGCAAGCCCCAAAATATTATTTTTTTCTTAAAATCCCACAATTTGGAAAATATGAACATGCTAGTTGGAGTTCCCCGATGAAAAACATGTACACTCACAACACTTTCAAGTGCTTCCTCCAGAAAATATCAGCACAGCACTGCCACATGGTCCAGCAGGGATATTTTGATTAAAGGTGTTTCGGGCAGGTTGGCGGAGTGCACAAGGGAAGGACTCCTCTGTGCATCAGCTGCTTCATTAGTATTGCTGATCACCTGCTGTGCCCAGGGACTTTGTTCTTTGGGTGGACAGGAAAACAACAGTCATTCAGATGTCACTGCAAATTTCTTGCCTAGTGGTTGTGCTCTTTAATTGTCTTAATTTCCTAATAGTAGAGGACCAATGCTTCATTCAACCACTTAAAGGAAACAATTAGTATAACCCTTGTCAACCTTGAGGTATGTCAAATATTAACGATGACTCCTCCAATAACATACCTATCTGTTTATCAGTTATCCAGAAATACTGTACCTGTTTCCATTACCAGAGCTCTTGGGTTCAGAGACTCTCCTAAAAGCCACTTATTTCATGCTTGGTACTGATGGTAAGAGAGTGGCTCTGGCCTTTGCCACAAAGGAAATATAAAAAATGAAGAGCACATGAAGCAGGTGAAAAAATTACATGACAGGCTGATGGTTTGGAGGGACCTCCTATGGGAAGGCAAAAGTTTCATCTCATTTCCCTACGCACATATTCAGTAACTTATAATTAGTGGTTAACCTTTTTTGGGTGCAATGAGAAACTGTCAACTGTGCCTCTGGCTATTTGTGTAGGTGGAGAACGTAGTCCTTCCTTCCACAACTCCAAGACACATCGAGAAGTTAGCTTCTTGTTTCATGTAGTGCTGCCACTCTAATCTCCATACTCACTTTCCCACTGCTGCCTTGACCAGTCAATAGACTCTCTCCTGAAACAGAGAGAGTTTCCTTCATTTTGAGGAAATTCTGATTTCTGGTAGAAGATACCAAGACTTTCAGTTGTGTCCTCTCCCTGGCTATTTCTGAGGTCCTGCTGAACTCTTCACCCTACCATACAGATATATACACATGCAGTGTTCAGACACTTCCATAGGCGAACTGTGAGACTCACTGTTAGCATCTCCAGGCTGGTATTTAAGTACCTGTGTCCATGCAAGCTCACGGAGTGAGCCATGTGCACTGTCCCTTGATAATATGCACCGTTCATTTGCTGGCACCACTCCTGGTATGGGAGAGCACAGGCCGAGGACTGTGTCCAACCAACATGCGGACAAAAACCACGTTGTTTTGGAAAGGAAACTGATTTAGCTGCAAAGTCATGATCAGCACCACGTTACTTGCCTGAAGGCCAGGGAAACAAGCCCCTGTTCATTTTGCTCGTTGCTATAGATGAAGCCACAGAGGTTGTACCTGGGAAATGCCATCCCAAGACTGTACAGAGACACAACAAATGAGAGCTGTTCTGGAGTAGCAATTTCTGAAGATACACGAGCAAAAGACACATTCAAGGGAAGAGTGGCTCTGTCTGGGCAGACAGACTCAGCCCTGGCTTAAATATTAACCACATTTGCCATTTTGCAAATGGACCTGACAGTAACCGCTACAGTGTGTTCATATTGTGCTAAAACCTCGTAAAAAAGGCTCATCTTGCCTGTCATCACGGGGAATCACACTGCTGGGGAGCCCTGAGGCTGAAATAGAGCCTGGTAAAGACACCTGGATATGGAGGATATCTAATTCTTATGAAAAGCAGTAGCTCCCATCAGCCAGATGTTGGGAAGAGCACATCTGGCACACAGTAGGGCCAGAAGGAGAGAGAGAAGTCATTCCAGACACATGTACAGTATCGCCCAGAGCAGCCAAGGGACAACCTCTCATACTCCCATGGCAAAGAATGGCAATACCAATCACATCCACTTAAAATCAGACCTTTTGGCACCAGCTTCACATGCTGGTCCCCAGAAATAATAAGCTAATTCTTAATAAATTCTGGATTTATTTATTTATTTACCCTTTGCAAATGCTGAAATCCACTTACCTGTATTGGATCTTTCCTCGGCAAACTTGATTGAACCAACCACCATGGACCTTTCTGCTTCCAGAGAGAGGTGGGATGCCCAGGTGTAAGCTTTGGCAGCTGGGTTTCAAGCAAGACATTCATACTGTGAAGATTCAGATGACCACATGAGGTACAAAGAGTTCCCTCTCCTTGCCAAGATCACTCTTTCCACAGTGTCTCTGAATATAAAATACATTTATGTTTACCTTGCTGATCAGGTTAGAAGTGAAAAGAATTTTCTTTCTTTTATTTCTTACTAAATTTTTGTATCATTATGTTGAAAGGGAAATTTCTGATGGAAGAAAATCCTGAGCAATATTCAAAACTAGAAAATTTTGCAATTTCAGCCATTTAACGTCTGGAATTTTGTTCCCCTCCTTACACCCAGGTGACTTTAAACCTCTCAGGCAACCTCCCTTTGGGAAAACTAAATACTGTCATCCAATAGAGGAGCTTAGGCTCCAGATCTTTAGTGTGGTGCGATCGAGCCCTTACCGTTTACTCCTCTCTGAGCCCAAGTAATTGGGAAGATCTGGACCCATCCTTGTCATGAGTCAGAGCATCCTCAGATTTTTTTGTGTTAGTTCAGACAATTCTGCAGTGAGTCCAGTTGCTTTAGTGAGGAAATCTGGATACATGCTGATGAGGAACCCACATCAACAGCTACACTCTACATTTATGCGTACATGTATTTTTATATATATATATATACACTTATATATATGTATATGGCCAAATACATGGTCACTTTGCAGTGCTAGATAGATTTTTAACTGAATTACAGTCACTGTGACTACTACAGAAATTTCCTATGGCTATGTAGTTTACAGGGATATCTTCATGCTGTTCAGAATGGTGAGCAAACCCTGAAATATGGGAACTAACAGAAATAAATGAAGGCTGAGAGCCCCAGGGAGGAGGACCCGACCTTGGCATCCCTTCCCTGAAAACAAGCAGGGAGTCATCCCATCTAGATCAGTGTCTACAGTGTCTTGTAATGTTGCCACGAGGGAGCTCACCCCCCACACCAGTGCTCCCCCGGTTGCACCCCTCCTTCGGCATCACATCACCGCAGCTCCCGTAACAAATGACGCTCCCCTTTATCTCTCACACCAGCAGAGCTGGTGTCAAACTCCGTCTGGTTATTCCAAAGCTCTTTTTCCAGAACTAATATAGTAAGAAAAATATTTCTTGCTGCTTTCATTTTCCCACTGTTACATTCTCCACTGAGTTTAATTAAGTGCTCCCTGGTTGTGAGAATGGGGCAGGGAGGTTTTCTGTCCCTTTCTGCAAAAAAGCCCACCGAGAAGGTTTCCTTAATCTCTCACCAGCATAAAATGAGTTTTCATTATGCCAAGAAGTAAGCTTCAAAGTTTTAATTAATTTCTCTGCTTACATAAGCATAACAATATTAGTCATGTTGCTCTGTAAATTGTACTGGCCAGCCTGGATTTTTAATTAAATTAGTGTCATTACATTCAGAGAGATGAAATATATTCCACCACATGCCCTATCTAGGCAATGCTTATCCTCCTCCTTGACTCCCCCTCGATTCTTTGTGGACTACATAGGTGGGTTTAAAGCTGGGCACACCAGATGAGCTTACCAGCAAACCACTTAAAAATTAACAACCACAGTTTGAAAAAGATATTCCTTCAGAGAAACAGGACCCATTCACATACACTGCAAACCAAATGAAACAAGAACCCACAGGGGTCTGGGGATGGGGGAGGAATGAATGTGCCCACATATGAAAGATACTCCTCGTTGTCTGTAATTTATGAAATATTGTAAAAAACACAACTTCGGTTTGCTATTGTAGTCATTTACTGGTGCCTAATAAAGCATTCATTTGTGTGGTGACCTCTGCAACAATTTATAGACTCATTTAATCATGGAAATGGAAGTCTCAAAGGAACCTCAAGAGATCAATTTCGTCCCCTGGTCTTCTCTGGAGTTATATAATAAATAATAGCAACAAGAAGACCAAAACCAAAATGCATAAATAAAGGGGATACAGTCTAGAGTTTGATCTCCTGCTGTGTTAGAGGTTATCACAGATAGATTGTCCTTGGAAAATATCTCCTCTTATTTGTAACATGCCTTAGCTCAGCCGTAACCCATACCAGATGAATTAAAGATTGACTAACGACTCTGATGTTCTTCTTACTGAGGCTTGAAGAGTGTGTATTTAATGACTAAAATGTGTTTATTTAAAAATTACATAGCAGAGCAATGACAGTCTTTTGTAAACTTCAACAACCCGTCTGTTTTGCTGCCTGCAGTTCAAAAAAAATTGCCTTCCAAAACAGACACTAACCTTTGGTCTCTGCAGCCACATCCCACAGAACAAATTATTTTACATCGCATACACACACCACCACTACACCGTAGACTTGTTTAAATCACTAACTGCTAAACTATTTCACGCACAGATGCTATGGCTTAATGCACTTTTTCCTGTAAGTTTGCACAAGAAGCACAAATCCTATATGTGTCAATATTAAGCTTTTGAGGGCACCAGTTTTTATGTTTGTTAAGCCTGGGAGCAGTTTTTATGTTTGTTTAGCCACCACGCAGAGGTGGAACAAATGCTCTCCAGAGTGTGGGCTGCAGTCCTGGCCCTCCCATCGTTCCCCATGAGTAACCTCTGGGGCTGCAGCCAATTTTTCCCTTCCTGCCCCACATCTAAAAGATACGAGATGTGGGTTGTTCCCTGGACCTGAAAGAAAGTGGCGAAGGTCACACGCAGAGCAACCAGGAGAAGGACAGAAATCCCAGTGAAGACACCAGTCCTTGGGTGGTATGGGTGTGTCTCAGTGCAAAATGTAGATAGGGACGTAGATATAGATACAGGTGTAGGTTTAGGTGTAGACATATAGATATGGATACAGATGCAGGTATAAATATGGATGTGCTAGTACATTGCAGATTCTTTATTATATAATAATCACAAAGAAGGCTCTTAATTGATCCCTTTGCCTGCATGGACTTAGGCACCCAGAACCAGCTGCAGTGTTGAATTACCCCTCAGTCTCCGTGTCAATGCGTGAGCCCAGCCTGCAGGACCCCTTCGAAGGAGCACTGACCTGAGCTTATTTAGTACCCCATGGTACTTCTCAATGGAGAAGCAAGAAAGGCACTTCCCATCCTGCAGCCAACAGCACAACGCACCCCAGCAGTTCTGCTTTCTGTCTGGGCAGTAACGACGTCTGCCCCAAACATCTTCTACACATTATTTCCTGAGATAGAGCTTCTCCCAGCATCTGGGAGGGACATGCCTGATTGGGGCTTTCAGTGGGAAGCCAGGAAATGTTTGCTGACCAAAACAGTAAAGTCACTTCTTTCCAGCTCCTTCAGGAGCTCAGCAGGGCTCAGAGTCTTAGTCTAGAAACTCCTCTATGGACAGACATAAGGGTAAAGGATACTTCAGCCTTGCTCCAGCTTGTTGCTCATTTAAGTGTAATACGGACTCTTCCCATCACAGCTCCCTGGGACTTCTGGCTTTGGGGACAGAATAGCATTCACCATGATGAAACAGTAAGCGTTCAGTCAGCTGGAGAATGGCTGACTCCTGATGCAGTAGTGAAATCATCCACCTGAAATTTAGGAGCAGAATCTTCTGGGTCTGTCTCCTTTTGCATATTTAAAGACAGTCAGAGGTGAAGGAGTGGCTTCAGCTAGAGAAACTGGAAGCAACCTCCCAGTGAAATAACAAACACTTGTTTCGTGTCCCAAGGCACACCTCAGAGCTCAGGAATGAGGCAGGTCTGGAGCACACACCTGAATCTCTGTTAAAAATCCAAGATAAGCTTTCTAAGAAGTGGAGCATGATGGGGAGAGAGGGATGAAGATAGATTTTTCCTCGTCCTAGCAATTTTTTCCTTCATTAAGCACAAGTGAATGCAACTTTTTTATTTTTTTAGCCATTCAAGATCTCAGAGCCAGCCGTAAGGCGAAAACAAATCAGGACTGAGCAAGGCCAGGTCTAGAGTGGGCTGAAAAAACTGCTGGCCTAGCCTGTGCACTAGGGACATTTCATGTCAGTGGAATCATCTAAAATGAGAACAGCGGACGTCATAAAGTTTTGTATAGGTGAAAAAATGGCACTTCACCAGTGAGCAGAAGCTCTGAGCTTCCTTGATACCACACACTAGCTATGTAAGGAGGCAATGTATGCTAAAGAGAAGCTGCCAAGAGCAGCTTGAAATTTCAGCATCCTGCTGTCAAAAATGAAAAATTGGAGCAGGATTAAATAAATAAATAAACAAACAAGCCTAAACTGTAGGAGTAATATGCCATTCACTTTTGAGTGGTGGTCTTTGAGGCTGTGAATTCTGCTACCGCTCTGCTATGAAAGGATATAATAGTTATTATTATTATTAATTATTATTAATTGTTATATAAAATTATAAAATAGAAAATTATATTTTTATAAAATATAAAATTATATATAAAAATTATAAAATGTATAAAATTATATATTATTATATAATATAATGTTATAATATATAACATAACTATATGTATATAAGTATACATAAATATATTAATAAATATATTAATAGATATGATAATTAATATATGATTATAATTAATGTAATTAATATATGATTAAATATAATAATTAATAAATATAATACAAATATATTATATTATATAAAAATTATAATATATTATATATATATTATATATAATATAAAAATAAAAATTAATAAATAATAATAATAATAATAATAATAATAATAATAATAATAATAATAATATGGAATAGAAGGATGGTGGAATTAGGTCACTATCATAACTTTCCCAGGAAAATGTAAAGTACAGATGAGTTTTGTTTCCATTTTGGGGAACAATTCCTTTGAAATGGTAGAAGTAGATCATTAATGGAAGCAGCATAATGCAATGAAACTACTCCAAATTAACCCCACTGACAACCTAGCTCAAAGCAAATACAAATGTCTACAAACAGTTAAATGATCCCTGAGTGAGTGTTATGTATGTTTGCAGGAGCTGAGCTCAAATTATAAAACTGTGATCTGGATTTTGGCTGAAACTTTAGAGTTCAAGAATGTTCATAACAAAGGTTTTGCTTCATTTTGACATTAAATACGGAGATGACAAGTCACTGAAGTGTGAAGGCAGGAGATATTTATGAGGAAACATTTAAGTGAAATGAATGTTTTCCAGCCAGATAAAAATAGAGTATAAATTTTCAGACAAACATTTAAAAAAATGTTTTTGTTTTTTTTTTTTAAGTTTTAGGGCAAACATTCTAAGAAAGAAACTGCTTTATATGATAATGTTAATTTAATTGGAAGTTCAATTTCCCCAATGGATAAAGAAGAATGTGAAATACTGAGCAGTGGAGAAGCCCTGGTAGATCAGGAAGGATTTGTGGTCTGTAGGTATGTCTGCACTGCAGCACAGAAAGCAATAGGATGAGATTATAGGTAATTCATCTGAAAAGTCTAGGTTAAAGAGGAGAGCAATGCATTTGTGTCCACTATACAGAGGGACAAAGAGGGACCATAAATTTATTCAGGAAACATACCTAAAAGCAAAAATCCTTTCACTGTGTAGCCATTTTCTGGTTATGCAGATCAGGAAGTATTTAGTTTGGCTGAATCAAGGGCTAAGATGACTAGTGACTTAGCGAATAAATAAATCAACAGGGGCCTGACACCCCATTCAGCTGGACCAATTTAACTCATGAGCAGTTGTTCTGAAATCATTCAAGTTCTTTCAGCACACAAATGGTAAGCAAGATTAGACCTGGGGTGCTCAGACCCAGAGAGGAGCCTCTTGCAGCAAAATATAATGATTTAATCCTTTATGCAACCAGAAGTTAAGGAGGACTACAGCTTTCTTATGTCCCCAGATAGAGAGAAAAAGGCACAAAGAAACAGGTCAGTGACATCTGGTGCATACTGTTGGCTAATACCTAATTGCATCCTTTGGATGTAGACAGTGGTAACAGCAAGACAGTTAGATTTTTAAAGAGGACTGTGAAAAAAAAAAAAAAGAGCAGATTTGTATAGAAAGTTTAGTAATGCAATCTCTGATAGATCAGATTAGCTGCTGACATGGAAAATTATCTCAGTGAGTTGCTTTAGGTAAGTGGTGAGGGAAATGAAAAAATTTAGAGTAGCTGCCAAAAGCCAAAAGTAATTTATCCCCCGCTCTGGCATAAGAGAGACCAATGGGAGAAAGGCAAAGTCTTCTGAGCCCTTCATTTCCAATGGTGCTTCATTTACACAGCTTATACCACAGTCACAACCCTGTAAAGGACCTGGGCTTCTAGAATCTGGTAGAGTACGGATAGTAAAAGAAAACCCCTCAGGAGAAGGCTTTTTCCCACCTTCCAGGTAGTATTTCACAGAATGACAAGCATGAATTACTTGCCCACTCCTTTTCAACGCCCTCACGCTGTCAGATGACAGCAAGCATCCCCAGTACAAATGAGAAACAGGCCCAAAATTCCAGAAAATAAAACTGTGGGATTTTTTGAATGCCTCAGTAGTTGGTAATGCAGAATTATGTAAATTTAGGTTAATTAAAAGGATATGCCAGTACATACATATTTTCTGAATCTAGAAAATGACACGCTTTAGAAAGCAGGAGGCTGACTTTACTGGGAAAAGCGGGAAAAAGGCCTTGGGAATCCATTACCACAGATACTTTACAGGGATGAAGGTAGCATTCCATGTTAATCCTTCTCTGCATCCCTAAGAATTTTCACACCTTTTCCACGTAAGGAATTTTCCCTTTCATCTAAGAAACTGTCTACATCTTTCTCTCAGTTTCCCATGCTTTATGTGCATCAGAAACGTCTCCACCAGGAGTCTTTGCATGGAGAATTATTTGCAGCAGTGGGGCTTTTCTCCTCCCTACAGTCTCCACCACTAACAGAAAGTATCTGTAGATCATCAGTCAGCCTATTACATTAGTCAATCACTACCTTTGCCGTGCAGATACTGTGCTGAGGAGGACTTTGCCATGGATATCAGAAGACTCCTTCCTAAGTTTTCCCATCTGCTCTCCAAAAGACTGCTATGAAGATCCTTGTATCTGAGGAATGGAGACAAACATGATAAACACAGTAGGTTAGAGCTGTGGGGAGCCTTTAAGATCAAATGTTAACAATTTTATTCCATTGAAAATACTCTTATGACAGAGAAGCGTTAGGCAATGAGTAGCACTACAAGTGGCTTTGCGGGGAGAGAAGGCAATGCTGTCAGGAGCTCTGCTCAAGCTGCCTGGGAACTCTGCTCCATGGGAAGAGGTTTTTTTCCAGCATGATGATGAGATTGTTGTCCTGACACAGAACAGCAATGGAAATTAAAATATATATATTTTTAAGCAGGATTCTGAGGCTCATGGCTACCTCCTTCTGGCCTATCAGGGTTTATATCTCAACACAATTATTTTTTACCTTTCATTCAGTGTTTTAAGCATCCCTACAATAAAATAGTGAAGAAGTGTCAGTCTTGGTGTCTTCACTTGAAAGAAAAACTTTGACAGTGCCTTAATGACTTTACTTCTCCCTTGGTTGCACCAAAACTCGTGCTGAGCACCCATTTACAGACTTCTAGTGGACGCAAATAAAAAGGCACTACAGTGGAGCAATGTGGCTTTTTAGCAATTAGAAGACAATGTACAGAATTTACTTGTCAAACCAAAAGCAGAAATGCTCCATCTAAGAAATTTCTAGGCAAGGGATTGTTACAACAGAAAAGTCAAATGTGTAAAACAAAACCACAGCACAGAGACATTTTCTAATAATTATAGCTGCAAAATATGAATTTTGGCACGGTTTTTTGCCCTGGTGGGGTTTTTCATTATGGTCAGCATTGCTGTGGTACTAGCCAGCATGTTCCCTGGGTTCCTGAAGACACCTGTGCATTTAGTGGTTCAGATGGAGTTGTATGCCTGTGTGAAACAGCAAACATGAACAAGAAAATGACAGAACTCTGTCCTAGCTGTTGAAAATCTTCAAAAGAATTGCATCTTTTAGTTTTTCCCCCTTCCTTATTCAGACAAAAAAAAAAAATAACATCTGCCTGTGCCACCTCAGCAAAATGAGAGTTGAATGCACTGCTTCTTATCCCACTCCCTCTTCTCAATGGGAGAGCAACGGGAAGCAGGACGTTAGGATGAACAACTTCCCAGCTAGTTCTCAGCTCTCCTGAGGAAGTTGTCCTACCTTCCCCAGCTGCAAGATATCAATGTCAGCTGTAGCATTAATGACGGAGAGGTAAGTCATGCTTGATGACAGCTGGACAGCATTTGTCAAGGACCCTCAGTTCTTATGAGCACATCTCCCCATCTTTACATGCAGATATGAAGCAGCTTTGGGAGGCAGGTAGCAGAGGTTAACCCACTTCTGTGCTCAAGACAGTGGTGTGAGTGAGGTTTTACAGCTCTGAGATCCACAGCAAAGGTGAGGGAAGCTTCCATCAGTCTGTAGATATCTCCAAAGGGGACTACAGGTTTGTTTATTCAGTGTCCTACTCCCATGGGGGCTGCATATTGCTGACAGTAGGAGCACATCTCCAGAAACAGTCATGAAACTTGCACCACACACCTGCATGGCTGGAGCTTCCATTTCTCCACCCAACAAAGTGTTTGCATGTACAACACAGATAACTGCAGAGGCAGATGTGTGCTTAATTATCCAGTTGGCACAAGCAAACGTGCAAACATGTGCTGTCATTGCACAGGTGCATGTATTTCCAGTTAGTTACTGCATAAAATATTCTCCTCTGTGTCCTTGCCACAGGAAAGATGCAACAGATCCAGCAAAATTATTAGAAGCCAAAAAAAAAAAAAAAGAGTCTGTTAAGTCTGTTTTGTTAATACCTTAGAGAACACAGGAGATCTTTCTTCAGTCAGTTTTGCATATGTCTTTTAGCCTAGCCCAAAGACCTACTGGGAAAACTGCCTTTAACACCAGGAAAATAGAAGCTGTCATGCTTCAGAAGAAAAGCCAGCTAACAGCTGTGGTTATAAATGACTTTTTCCTTTAGATTTTCTTCTACAAAGTTGAGCATTGAAGGTGTTATGATACTCTCTTTTGAATCAGGTTTTGATAAAATTAAAGGGATTACAACTGGATGTAGTTACACTGTCATATATTAAACTATTAGACTTCCATCCAAGGATCCAGAGACAAGCCTGCACCAGGATAAGAGACCTGAACAGCCACTTGAACTTCAACTTGTCACTAGCCTTTTGGTCTAAGAATCTTACACTGAGAATTTTATATTAAGAATTTTTACACTGAAGGTCTTACTTTTACAAAGAGAAAATTGAAACAACTGGTTCCATACCAGAACTTCTACATCCCAGATTCAAAATGAGCCTTCCCAGTACCCTGAATCCAAGGTCTCTTTCTTATCTGTTTAAAGGACACCTAAGTCTATATTTGCAGTAAGCTGAGGTTTGTGTAAATGCCAACATACAGCTGGTGTTAAAGGTCATTAATCCCAAAACCAGACTTTTGAATCCCATGGTTGTAGGTTGTCCTACCAAGTTTATTCCTGACCAATAGGATGGGCCCTCATAACTTAAAGTCGCTGTCCTAGACCCCTCAGTAATGCGAGGACTGTGGTTTCCATTTTGCTGGGGAATGCAAAGCATCCTCTGGAGATCAGCTGTGGAGTTATCCAGCAGTAAGAGGGACAACACCATCTCAGGAGAGAGACATTATGACAGAAAAGATATAGGAGCTTAAGGCAAGATCCTGCTGAAATGCATGTGGTATTGGCTTGAACCTCACAGTACTGAAGCAACACCAGTGTATTTCCCTACCTATTGTGATACTTTTCGAGTTCCCCACAAATTCAAAATGTCCACTTAGCAAGGCTTTTCAGACATCTGGTAATTCTACTCTTGATGAGATCTTTGGGATACATCATGTGGTTACCAATGCCTTTGATTTTTTTTGAATGGTCAATAAAAAGAAATATACATATATTGTCCTACATGCTAAATCCCAGGATGTCTAGTAATTATATTAGGATTTGCTTAAGATGCAGTCCACCGAAGAGAGGGCAGCACTGCTGGTTTGGGACAAACTCTAGGAAACTTTGGAGAGTTGCCTGTTAATGATTCACTTCCTTTCATCAAAAGGAGGAATTGTAATTGAATTTTTAAAGAAAACAATTCCGAAGAGAATCTGTGCTACCAGTAAAATGACTCTCAGGTCAAAAACTTAAGGAAGATAAAATACCAGAGCTGCCAGACAAGAGTTCGTCCAGACCACTAGAAGAAAATCAGACATTTCCAGACTCGTGGGGAAAATAATGAACCCAGCAAACTACCCTATATTTACGCAAGTTTGACCAAGACCCTGACTCACTGACATTGAGTTCTGTAAATCTTGCAAGGAAAATCCTATAAAATATCAAAGACAGTATCAATATTCAAGCTAAGTGGACAATTTCGTAATTTTAAACTCGTTCTCTTAACATTCATCCCTCAGCCAGTTGCATTAGCCAAGGCTGCTGGAGGTCATCAACCTGCAATCAACAAGTAAAACTAAGATCAAGAGAAAATGTTTCCAATAGAAGGAACGTTCATATATCATCCAGTAAGCCACAGTTCCTAAACCCTTTCCTCATCTTCAGCCATGTCTCTGCTGTAAGTCAAAGCAAAGAGCATCGTGTTAGTAGAGAAAGAGTGAACACTTCAAATATTTAACCCAAAAATGGTAGCAAAGAAGGAACTGTTGACTGGTAGTTGATGTAAGAACTAGTGTAAGGTACAAGTTAAAGTCCCTAACCAGACATCCTAACAGGGGCAACTGGAGAAAAAATAATTAAAGGGATTTGATATGTTTATGACCAAGATTATACATGTCTGTTGCCTCTGTCAGCTGGAGCCCTCTTCTGGAACCCTTCCAGTCCCGTAAACTATGTTCCCATGGACCAGATTTACCAGAGGATAAAACCCCATTGATGTATTGATGTCACCCAAAGCCATGCATGCTCCAGGCTCTTGATAGGTGTGCGCTGCAAAATTTCTCTCTTATTGCTGATCCCGGCAACTACCGGCAACATAGCACACATAATAGATTGGGAAAATGATCTCTGCTGGTTTTGAAGTTCTCCTGGATGAATGGTAGATATCAAAAAAGGGTAGTTTTTGAACTTGTGACTGTAGAAAAGTTTCTTGGGAAATACGGGTGGAAAGAAAAAGTGGGAAAAAAAAGAGCACAGGAGACCTCCTTAGCAGTGGTGGGACACATGCTGAAGGACACGCTGAAGGAGTAATTACAGACATAACTCCAGAGTTGTTCTATGTCCGTGATGTCAGTGGCATCATGGAGGTTGACGTCGCCCTACACACATGTTCATGGACCACCACAGATTTAGGAACTACTTCTGAGACCCATAAAAGGTGAGCTGCCATAGCTAAGGCACCTGTCCTCATAACTAGGATGCCCATGGAGATTCTTCAGTGCCCCAAATACATTTTGGAATACCATTCAGACCCTCCTGGCAGGGCTTCAGCTTGGACCAGATAGCCTAAATCCAGGGAGATTTACCTTATTCAAAGCAGTATCCTGTCAATTCCAGTTGTAGAGCCAAAGAGTTTCAAATTGTAATTGGACAGAGGACAATTAATATGAATTGCTGGCCTGGATGGGACCTTTTGATATGGTCCAGTTCAGCAAGATTTGGAAGTGACACTGTCACTGCTTTCCAGCCTAAGGCTTGCTTCACAGCCCCTAAAAAGCCTAAAGCTTTCTGTCACAGAAAACCAGAGCCTGCTCAGGAACAGCACAAATCTTTCACGCAGAGGGAACTGCTGAAAACAAGAGTTAAAACATCAGACACATCTGGACATAATCCATAGGCAAACTTTCCCTTGAATTTGAACTTGGATTCAAAGAATAGAGGGTGGGGAGGGAGGCTATAAACCCTCCTGTGATGTGACAAGTGTGGGTTGTTCTCATTAAGGTGATGCTGTGCTTTTAATTAAATAGTCGCCTCGTTTGGCTCTGAAGTGTCAAGTATAATTAATACGACATTGATTACTCCATGGTAATCTTGGGAGCTGATTTTTTTTTTTTCTCTTTACATTGTTCAAAGGCCACACACTGCTCTGATGGAAATGGGACAGTCCCTTTGCTACCAGTCTGGATTATATCTAATTTCTATTCTTGTATCTTGTTTTGCTGTCTATCTTTTCTTCTGCTACTGAGTGCTCAGCCTTACTTTCCTATCAAAGGCCTTTTAAACCTTTGTGCTGTTGCAATACACTTGATTACCCCAGGAAAGCCAGAAATAGACACAAACAACCAAGCATCTAGCTATCTGCCTATCTAAAAATGCAAACACTCGCTTACAAGGGTTAAGAGGGATATAATTTTAACATATGTACACACATACACACACCCGGTGGCACCAGCAAGTTGCAATATTGTGACTGTAGTGAATCACAGCTGTGCCCACCCCTGCATCTTCCCGCTGCGGCTCAAAGGAGTTTTCACCTACAATTTTCTAGGCTATACTTTTCTCATATATGAATCTTTTCTTTCTCCTTCTTCCCAGAGGAAGTGAAATGCTGGCTTCTTTCCTCACACTCTCTCAGAAGGAAGGACATGCATGAGTTCATGCTTTACATCCTTCACCTTTCTTCTGAGATGTCCCCAGACATGCAATGAGAACTGGCATTTTGTTTTTCTGCTCTGTATAACATTTCCCCGCTGACAAAGTTAAATGTCATGACTGACATGAAGATCTCAATGCCTGGGTTTTGCTGTGAGATTTCTGGTGCAATCGTCTTCTCATTGCTTCACTGGGTGGTGCTCCCATACAGAGGACTTGGGTACATTGGGTTGTGGCTTTCTTTGTTCTCCTACCTCCCTAAGGAACTGGCTCTGTCTCTACATGAGCTCTCTGCCTGATTTTCTTCCTGTGATACTTGTTATCCAAATTCTCAGAGACACACCTGAAACTGAATTTCTCCTTGCTCCTTACGTGCTTTATAAACATAAAGCCCCATATAGTAAGTACTACCTGTTGAATCATACGGCTGATGGGATTATACAACAGGGACCAACACTATTGAAGGAACACAGACCTTCCCAAATGATTTATTAAGCACAAACAACTGTGCCTGGCAGGCAGACCCACACCCAGCAAGGCTTTCGGTCCTGCCCAACTCCCAGCTTTGTCTTCTTTGCTTACCAGAGACCCCAAGGTTGGTGGCCCGCAGAGACATCTAGTGACTGAACAACATACTGCTGGCAAGCACAGGCGTGCGATGGGCTGCTTGGGTAAACTGTGCACTTCCTACTTGCTGTAGATATTTACTAAATCTAAATATTTTTAAAATAAATAAGAACCGAAGCCTCTCCTCCCAGTGGCCCAACAGGATGCTCTTCCACCGTTTATCTTGGTTGAACAAAGGAAGTTGTGTTGTGAGGAAGTATTACTCAGCCTGATGCAGATACAGCTCGTTAGTACGTTGTATTTGCCCCAAATGTCTGGATAGGATATAGGGTATTCTGCAGAAGTTCAGCCAGATAGATGCGTTCCTTTGGGCTGGTATAAATCATGGGGTGCTGAACTGCTGGGGGAAGGAAAGGGATTGAATAATTTACTGTAAAAGCCATTCGGGTCTTTGTAGCCATGTGCATGTGCAGACCTGCTTCATCTCTAACCACCAGAGCTCTTCAAAGATTATGAGAGCTCTGATTCTGCCAGGCACTGAGAAGATGATAGTGCTTGTCAGAGCTCAACAGGACCAAGTGTTTCCAGTTGGATCACAAGATTAGGACCAAGGGATGCTGGTATTACTGCAGGCACAGACACTGAAGCACGTTCCTGTGATTTAGCAGCAGATCGGCGTAGTTGTGGTAGCTGAGGTAGGCTATGCTCACCCAGAAAATGTGAATTATTGCAATCTAGCTCGGCTCACAGTGGAAGGAGTTTAAGATAAGTCGCATTCTCTCACATTAGCCATGGGCGCACACCCTGACAGTTACTACATCTCTGCTGATGCTCAAGCCTAAACAGGATTTAAGTGGAGCACAACTTGTCCATAGATCTTCTAGCAACCCCAATCCCCCAGATACCAGCAGTTGGAAAAAAACATTACTCTCCATCTGCTTATCAACTCCGTCTTTCTTACACTGTCACTGATGCCTGAGCTTCCTGAAGTTTGGGCAAGCGATGCTGATCCATTGCATGCACACACCAGATCCAGGACCTGCATACTGACTCTTCCAGACAGGACCTCTTCCAGACTGACTAAGTGCATCAAGACCTGAATTAGATGAATATTGTTGCTATTCAATTCTCCCAGATTTTCGTTTAGAAACAAGAACTTACTGGGTTAGAATTCATACAGTTTAGCATTCTACCTCTGAATCACCTCTGAGTGCTTGAAAGAGCTGATTCAGAGGTAGACCTAAAGCCACAGCAGAGACAGAAGGGAGAACAACCTACAGAGGTCTGATTTCTAACATCTAGAAAGAGTACTATAAATCCTGCAACTCTAGGTTTAATATCCTTCCCAAAATGTTTGTTATCATTAATTATAACTGAATAGCCTGGATGTGCGTATATATTTAAGATTTGGCTAGTGACCAGAGGAGCAGAGGCAAGAGAAAATGAAAAATAAGGAGGGGGAAAATATTGAACAGATCTTTCTTTTTATCTCAACATTTTTCATGGAAGCTTGAGGATGGTTTTCATTTCATCCCAATTAGCTCAGCCTACCCTAGTTATGGAAAGCTGGAAGCCACCCAAATTTTTACCACAAGAACAATTCAGTAACATTAAGAAATATATTTATTAATAGCTTTTATGTCTGTGTGTGTATAAGGTCTGGGCACATGTAAGTGTTAATAATCATTAATGTTTGCTTATCTTCTGAAATAAGTGAAACCATGCTCAAAGCAGCCAAACAACCTGACCTCACTTTTCTATCCCCACTCCAGTTTTGATATAAACAAAGTTGTTATCACTGCCAGCAACTCAGGAAAAAAAATCAAACCAAAAATGTAGGAAATAGAGTAAAACCCACCTCCATTTCATAATTCAAGGCCACGAGAGTCTAAAATAAGCATATAAATGAAACCCTGCAGAGCGTTTTGATCCATTCAAAAAAACGCAATGGTTTTGCAGTGATTTCCAGCTCTGTCTGGGTATCTGTCTACCAGGAGATATCTCTTTTCCTATTGATCAACAGGGCTAAGAAAGGAAAGGAAAAAATCCATACAGAAAAATGTGTGCTCTCATCTGTGAAGTTCCATACAGGCAGGATTGTTTGGGTGCACCACCTGAACAGGATGTCCCAGAGCTATTGCCAGGGTTACGTGTATGAAGGTACTTGGTGAGGGGTGATGTTTTACAGCAGAAAGGACAGTTCCCATGGGTGGCTAACTCTCTGGAGCAAGTTTGAGTAATAGCCTCCCAAACAATCCTGTAAATTAACATGGTTACTCCATAAGCATCCATTACAAAGTTTTTCCTCTCAAGACTGAATGCAAGAGACAAGGAAATGAGTTGGGAGTATTCACACCTTTTAACTTTATATGCCTAATTTAAACATCCAAATACAGAAAATAATCCCCTTTTATACTTAAAGGAAACAGCAAAAGGGTAATTCAAGATAAAACCTAAGTTAGCGCTCTGAATTCCCACCAGCAAAAGTGTCCCTCTTTCTTTTGTGCCCTAAGGAGGTAGTGTGCATTCCCCAGAGTGTAACACTACTGTCAGTACCCTCATTAAGAGACGGTCCTCTTGAGACATGGTCGGGCTTCAGTGCAGAGATGCAGAGCAGACTCTGTGCTTGCTAATACTTATCAATATGAAATTCGTCCACAATTTTTTGGGATGCTTGTGCAAATGGTCTATTTTAAACATAAGACAGTGGCTTGGAGCTCTCCCCTTGCAACCACGGCTACTCTTCTACTCATAACCCATCAGAAGCATCTTTAAGGAAGCCCTGCAGTCCTCTTTAGGGATCAATGACAGGTTCAGTGTGTGACAACATTGTCCTCCCTGTGCTTGGCAGCTTCTCCTCTTCTTTTTTCTCTATGTTTCAGCCATAGAATTGATTGTATGAAGATATATTTTTTACTATTATTAGCCTTTCTAAACCTTTGCACAGGATCCTTTCATTCCTCCTGATAAGTGGGATCATTAGCTCACACACAACTGGGTGGTGGCCTCTGTCTACAAGACCCCCTAACCTTCATACACTGTGTTCACAAATGAAGTTCACTGGGTGTTCAGCTTCCAGCTTGCATGAAACTCTGCCAAGTCTGTGAGCATTAAATGTTGAACTAATAGTGAACTTTTATAAAGCAGGTCATATAATAATCTCTTCCATAAATTAATATTGTAAATTGCTATGAATTGCTGTGCAACAGGTTCCAAGCAATATTTTTACTTTTCCCTTCACTAAAACTGTAGTACAGCCCTAGAAAGATGAAATAAGACGTGTCCTAGCTCCAAACCTTGTGGCCTTGCCACAGTTTCTAGCCCATCTTCAGTCACACAGTGCAAAAAGTGGACCCCCTCTTTTCAATATCGATAATGGGAGCCTGTGTTAATCCTGTACAGAAATAGGGTCAAATCTCATAGTTTTAGAGTCAAGGTATTTCTCTAAAGTAGAAACAGCAGGAAAATGAAGAAAGTGGGGGGAAAAAATTACCATTTCTTAAAAAACGTAAAGACCATGACTTTTAGACAGTGGTTGTCATCTCCAACAGGAGCTAGGAGCCCACAGCTTCTCTGGAAAGCAAGTGCAGCAGTGCAAAGGGCTTTTATAATGTCCAACATCACTATAAGTTGAGCTGTGATGTACCTTGCCCCTTAACTCTCCAATCCTTTGATCAACCCCAGGCTCAAATGATTCCATATAAAACACTCTTGAAGCAAAGCACATAAGTGTTAAAAATCATGATGTGTAACTTTGCGACATTGATGTCCTTTCCTGAACCTGCCATTAAAGATACAGCCCCACAAGGTGCTGAGTTCCTTTAGTTTCCATTACTGTCAACAGGGTTTGAAGGAATTTGGTGCTTTCTTGCAAGGGCTAAGCAACAAGCAAGACCAGCCTCTAACATCTGGAACAGATGCCCCATTCCAACCATCTGTCATATCTACAGCTCCTGATATCAAAAAATTTTCTGGACAAAAAAGAAAGAAAATCTCAGCACAGCCAAACCTCTGGTTATCTTTTTCCCCTTGAAAATTACAGCCATACTTTGATTATGTCTATGGCAGTCTCCCTACATTTTTTTCTTTGCCTGTTGATATCCAGTATCATCTGTTATAGGGAACGTCACTCACTCTGTTTCTATTCATGAAACATCCTTCAGTCCCCAAGTGCAAGGCTCAGAAATTTCGCAAAAGCAAACTTGTAATCTTTCGAGGAGGGAAGGAGATAACTAGGAGCCAGGCAGGAGAGAGGACAGAATGTGTGCAGTCAGCAGGTCCTGCAGCAGCCGAGAGGAGAGTCCCTTTGAGGAACTCCATCCTGTTTCATATCTTTTCCAGGCAATTAATATATTTAGGACTGCGGGTTGAAGAGGGCTGCCAGGTAAAAGGTCATGAACACTAAAGTCCTCTACTTATCCCCTGCAACAGATTTTTCCCCCAACATTGTGCCCGTGGGCCCCCACCTTTTCCCGGAGGAATCATTTCTGGAGAAGAAGAGTTGCGTGATTCCCCTCTTTGTGGCCTCAGGGCATGCTGCCAGCTCTTCCTCGTGCGGAAGGCACTGGTCCATGGGGGACTGGACAAGCAATAGCAATCTCCTTCCATGCTGACCACTCAACAGAAACGACAAGCAAAAAGTAACTCTTCATTTATCCTCATTAAACACAGGAAAACTGGCATTTTCCAGGCTGCCAGACAAATGAATTCTTCGAATGAGTCTCATACAGAAAGTATTAGATAGGAAAGTATGTATGGATACACATGTCTTATGCGTTTGTGGGATGGCTGGCAGGAAAACTGCACTGTTCTGAAGCTGATCTGGAGAAAGGCAAGAGCAGCTAGTGTGGTTGTTACAGATGAATGATGAACTGCAAGTATTATACTGCTAGATAGGAAAGAGTAGAAATACAACACGGAAGGGATAAGTTCCATATTTCAGACACTCTCCAGTAAAGGGATGGGTATATGAAAGGGGTAGGAGAAGGTCTGAATCCAGCTCTTAACCCACCCACTGCATGTCTTGGAAAGCAGCAGACCCAGGTGTAGCAATGCACCCCATAAAGACAGCAGCACCGAGCACCAGCCATGCCAGGAGGCTACGTTTAGGAGCTACCACCACCAGGTTAGGACTTGAAGGTAGGGAGGAACAAAGAGCTGGGTTGTAAATGTGATGAGCAATGACATCTTAGCTAACAGGATCAAAGATAACATACCACATATATCCTTTTCTAAGTCTTGTTTACTCAAGTACACAAGTCTGTTCCAAAGCTCGCTGAAATCACTGGGACTCTCTTCACTGACACCAGCAAGCTCCAGATCCAGCCCATAAAGAGCTGCAGCAAGACTGCAACCATATGGAATTATTTCTGAGCCACAGTAGTAAGAGATACAATGAAAATATGTTGGCTTGTTTCAGTTGGTAAACATGCAGTCTTGGCAGGCTAAGGGAGAGACCAGATGCTAAGTGGCCTAGAAATGATCCTCGCGTCTCTCGAGGTGGTTACTTCGGGTGAGGGAGAAGACCCATGAAGAGGGCAGTTTGGGCATGCTGGCATTGCTACTCCTTGTTTTCTACCTGTCCCGTGGACACACAGAACTTTCCAGGCCTGGCAGTCCGAAAGTTAAAAATTCCTTGTATCCAAACAAACCCATGGGAAAGGACATACTGAGCTAGATAAATTACAGTTATGAAATACAAGTATTTAATTAAATCTTGTCTGGCTGTATTTTGTACCCTCCCAAATGAAAAAAAAAAAAAAAAAAAAAAAAGTTCAACTTCAAAACTAATCTGGAACTCTGGAACTGACTGCCTATGTTATAATTTACTAGAAACTGTTGTCATCACTTCAGTTCATAGAAAGGAAAATAAGAACAGCAACAGCTTTCATCAGTTCCTATTTAAAAACAAACTGCCACATATTAAAAAAAATAAAAAATAGAGACGGAGCCAAGTCCAAGTTTGTGGTGACGGCAGGAGGTCAGCGAGGCCAGCCGGGTGGAGAAAGGTGGGTCAGGTTAGCAGAGGGCAGACAGGTTTCCCAGTGTCCTCCCACTGCCTGGCCACATGGACCTCGGGATACCCCTCCCAAGCCTGCTTTTTGCAGCAATAACTCTGACCAAAATGTGGATAAATACCTCCTCTGTTCTCCATCCCTCCTGTCTAGGAAGCTTATTTGCTCATCAGATCTTTTTCTTAGCAGCAATTTGTATTGGACCTGCCAGAAGAGCATCCAAGGTATAATATATTTTTAAAAGAAAGTGATTTTGTCAAGGACAGTGTCAGAGCTGTTTATAAAGTAGTTGATAAAATCTGTACTGCCCGGTGGATTTTCCCAAGCATCCGTCTGAAAACTCAGGTGGGATAGAGACAGGGCAGCAGGACCAGTGGCTGAAATTGTTGTGCAAAGGCAGATCCAGCTCAGCTAACTTTCACAGAGCAGTTCTCTGGAGGTTAATGCTTTCTGTGTCTGGTTTCAGCCAACTGGTGACCTGTTAAAGGAAAATGTCAACACACGCCATCCCCCCACCAACACACTGCTCAACCTGGGGTGTGTCAGAAAACCCAGCTCATGTTTTCCCGTTGAAATGCTGCTTCATTCTCAGTCTACGGGATGGACTGAGTTTATTCAGACTACACTTGCTTTCATAAATATTGTCATGCAATACAATACATACTCCCAGTTTCATGTGTGCATCGTCAACAGATTGGAAGCTCTGTTTATTCAAGCTGAATGTTTTGTGGTTCGTGTACAATAGGATTTTCTTAGGTCTCTGTCCCTTGCATGCAAAAATTGGAGTACATGTTGTGTTGGTTTTATTGTTTCTTCTTTCTCTGTAAATAAAAGTGACACCAAGAAGAGCAAAATAAAAAAGGTCATTTTTTTTTACAGAGGAAGCATATATTCCCTGTGACTAGATACTTAACATTACGTTTGGCACTAACCACCTTTCTTAAGAGGTAATATATAACAAGATGCAATTTATAAAACAGTTATACAACATTATGGCAGTCCAGCTCCTTTCTTGTGGAAGACTGCATGTGAGAAGAAATATAAATTTAGATTGATCCTGAGATTTCAAGATAATTTTACTATGCAGAATATGTCTTCTGAATTTTTACTAAAGTGTAACTTGAGGATCATAAGCAAAAACTTTCAGCAAAGATGATTTTCTATTAAAAAACAGTTTCTAATTGAAACAAAAAAATTATGTTTTCCACCCTTTTTGGAAAACTCAAAATAAGATCAAGGCCTCTAGTTTAAGGTAGCATACAAATATAATAACAGTGAGCTCACAGTGGTTATCTGAGGGAAATAAATAGTTAAGAAAGAAGTGCTAGCACTGTTTTCAGATAAAGAATGAAGATATAACAGGACTTACATGGGGTCTCTCTGGAGAGAGAAGCACTAAACCTTGGTCTCCTGAATCCAAGGCCAATGCCTCAACCACAAGACAGTACTTCCACTCTAAAAGAAGATTTTTTTATTTTATTTTATTTTTTTACTGTTAGAAGCTGTTCTTTTTATCCTATTGGCATTTAAGAACCGAATTTTTTGCTAACCATTAATTTTGGATGAGTTCACCATCTGAAATCTTATAGCATTTACAGTAGTTTTTGGAGATTTCCCTTTTTGGATCATTTGTACGAGTAGTTATATCTTATTCTTTCCTTGGCTTCTTTCTGTGTTTGTTTTGGCTACCAATACATTCTACTTACAAGAAGAATAAGGGACGCCTTTCCAAAAAATTAGCACAGTAACTGATGAGAGAGTTGAAAACATATCATGCCCTTGCAAAGAGTGAGTGACAGAGAGAATTCCTCTTTTAATTATTTTTCTAAGCCCAAGAGGAAGCAAAATATTTGAGAGAAAGAAAAAAATCTTTTTACCATACCCAAAATTTGGCAAATTTGAAACAGGAGAAGGCTACACACACTTGTATAAAGTGCCAGCCTCGTGAACAGTACCAAAAACACATTCAACACTTGCAAAAAAAAAAGATTTTCTTTAGTAGGAGGCCAAGCACAACAGCACCGAGCTCTCACCACACACACTCCCTCCTCTTTCATCTGACAAATACAAATCACTGAATTTGTTTTCTAACTTTTTTTTTAGAAGTCAGTATTTCTTTTTACTTTGGTTATGGCAAAACACATATATCCAATGGAGCAAGGTCTACACAACTCCAAAGTGCTACTTAGGGCAAAATTAACCTGCGGTCTGCATAGGCTTCATGCTGGGTGTTTGGTTTATACATTTTCTTCCTTTTAAGACCATGGAGATTTCATGACAAGTTGGAAGCTGGACTGGGACCTTATTTAGAAGATCTATTTAATTTATGTTCCATTAGATATTTATTTTTTCAACCCAGATGCCCAATCAGAGACTTTGGGGTGTCTGATACCACCACCACTTCAATCTGAGTCAACGACCAGAGCCACTTGCAGCAGCTGGCTCATGAACATCGTGCTTCTGTAACCCAGTAGGCTGAAGGCAAGGGCCAAATGACATCTGCTTTACAAAACTGCCTGCTTTTTCAACAGTTGTACTAAATAATCTGGTCCAAAGTCACATTTGGGGGACTTTGGGATGACCCAGCCTCTTGAGATGAATTTGCCGCAAAAGTCTCATACAACTGAATGCACACACGATTTCCACTGTGAGATGTTCACGCACCCACAGAGCTAGTGACGTGCCACAGTGACTTCTACCTGCCTGCAGGAGCTGGGTTATAGAAAACCTTTCTCCAGTGTTCTTCACAGTTTAGTTCATATAGCAGGACAAAGCAGTTACTGACGAGATCTACAGAGCCTGTGATGTCTGGGTGCAAGTAGAGGATGCTCTCAGCTCATCGCCCTTATGTATTTAAATGGTTTCAGAGGCAGCAAGGCTGGACATCAGCAGATGAAGTTTTAAGATTGCCCAAGCATCTTCTCAGAAGTGTCCCAACTCCCACACACCTCCCCACTTAGTCTGTGGCCCCGAGGTGCACTCTTCATAAGGACAGCAAATCTGGTCTTGAAGAGAACTTCCAGGCAGCCCTCAAATGACGCTACAGACAAGAACATCCAGTGCTTGTGGTCTAGTGTTTACTAAGGGTTTGCCCTCATGTTCTTGACTTATTCCCACAGTAGCTGAATTCTCCATGCGGTCACCTATTCAAGTTTTATACAACTCTAACGCTGCTTTGCTTCTTGGCACAAACAAGACAAAATGTGTTCAGTCTAGGATAGAAAAGGGACAAAACAGAACTGTTTTTAATCAGTGGAAAATTTGCCACCACCCTTGTGGGCAAAGTGGACCCTCTCCTTTTTTCAGGGTTGGGTATAGGACTACAATGCACAGACAAGCCCAGCACTGGGGAGTCAGGTTTGATGGGATCAGACTCTCCACAAGGCATTAGCCACCCCTTACTTTTATTCTTAATCTTTGAGAGGCCAGTCATAACCTCCTGCATGCCCTAATTATGAAAGTTATCAGTGTATTATTCCCATCAGAAACATACTCCTTTACTAGTACTTTTAATTAAATTCAGGATCTTTAAATCAAGTCCATATGAATGGTATGTAGAGTTTGATCCTCAAATGCCCATGTGTATTAATTAAGTTCTTATTTTAATAAAAAGAATCCTCATTTAAGCTAAGGGAAATTGCAGTGTGTGCATGAACCTGATCCTTGTATCCATGCTGCTTTTTCAAGTGCATTTACCTTGCACATACACTCATCCAAAATTAAGTTAAAAGCCCCAGTCTGCCCCTCAGGACTCTGCAGATGGCAGAGACTAGTCATAAACAATTTCTCTAAGAAAGCAATAGCAGAGCATAAAGAACCAATTTCTGGAAAAGGAGGAAGGTTAGAAATATAATTATGGTAAATTGTGTTATTCTGTGCTGCAGGAGACTAAGAGAAAAGTGGAAATAGCTGTGGTACAGGTTCTTTGCAGGTTACTTTTTGCAGTCAGTGGATTTTTGGTCAATTACTTCTAAAGAACCATGACCTCACACTGGAATATTCCACAAAAAGAGAAGTGTGACAAGTACAATAAATATCATAATACAGTGCAAATTCCTACAGCAGAGAGCACAGATCCTGAAATACTAGTGAGATGACAACAGCTCTGATCAGCATGTCATTCAGCTTTAGATTCCCCCTGCTTTTCAAAAAGAGGAGGGGGGACTTTTCACTTCATCAGGGCAAGTATTAAGTGAAAATAGTTTTATAAAAATGACCACACAGGGAATATTTCTTTTAAATTCCTGAATGCCATTTTTTCTTGGCCACAGTTGTGAGCCTTTGAGATCCCTGAAGCGCTATGTAAATTTGTTGCTGAATATCAAGAGAACTGTCTGCTTTGATGTATGCAGCAACAACCAGAGAAACAAATGGAAGGGAATTGGGTTTGACTTCTTGAGCATGTCACCCTCATGGTTTCAAAAATACAGTCCCACTTACCAAGCCTTTATTTCATTTTGAAATCGGGTACTTCACAAGCAGCAGAAAGGTAGGTCCAGTTTTGAGGTAGGTCAATAGTTTGCAAATTGCAAATTCCACTTTTTCTTTAAGTATGTTTTATTTTTGAATTTATGAATCAAAGCCCTGGAATTTGCAATGTGGTGGTTAACCTCTATCACCTGGCTTTATGATTGTGAATTCTGTGCTGGACCATGAATCTATCATGTTTTATTGAGAAGGAGACAGTCTTGCATTTTAAAATGTGCAACAACGATCTTTGACTTTGTCCTTTTGATTTGGGTCAGCCAGCAAAATTGGAGGAATGTTTATGATTAAGAGAACTTATAAATCAGAGAGAAAGGAGACAAATTCATTAGCTATTGGTTATGGCAACTATGAAGTTCTGAAGTTCCTTTTTTCCCCCCCCTAAGTATTCAAATAAAATCTATGAGGATAGCTAAATAAAATTCTCCAGAACAGATTCATCATTTAGGTTCTTTGAGATAAACTCCAAATCTGATTTAGCCACATTAACTTCTGCTGACATTTATCTTTAGAAAGACAAGAGTTGGCTTGTTTGTTTCTGCACTTATCTCAAGCATCTCTTTGTATTTGAGCTCTTCTACAGAAAGTAAACAGAAACAATAAAACACACAGCGATCATATAAATTCTCCTTCCCTGTGGAAAAGCCCTAAACAACTCCTGTACTGTGCAGCCTTTAAATTTTCCAGTAAGTTTTATTTGGCTAACACAAGTATTTCAGAAAGCCATCCAGTTTTAATTGAAGACATTGAGAAATGAAGAAATCTATCAATCTTTCCATGGTTCACTGCAACTGTTAATCAACATCACAGTTAAAATGTGCTTTATTTCCAGTTTGGAATTGCCTTGTTTATGCTTCCTGCATTGGATAGGCAGCATGATCTTCCCAGAGAGAAACAGCGAATTATGCAGTACAGTGAAGTCCTCTTTTAACTTTTCTAATAAACTGAAATAAGGAATTGAAGTTCACCAAAGGGTCTCACTGCACAGCATTTCCTGCAACCATCAAATTGTTTGTTTGTTTCTCCTGCACCTGCTCTAATTTTTCAGGAACGTTTTGAAAGGACAAATGCCAGAGCTGGATGAGTTTCTCTCCCAGGATGGGGTGGAAATGTGGCACTCCCTGGTGCTGTGAGGAGGCTGGGTTGTTTTCCAGAGTCACTGCCTCCTTTCCTGTACCATGCTATGTCTGGAAGTGGGACCCACCCTCTGCAAATATTGAGTTTCTGCTCTCCATGGCATGGATTTTCCATAATCTGTGTTGTGAATAGCTCCAACTCTCCATCTTCCCTTGGCATTTGGGGGAAGTAGTCTCAAGAAATGGAAGCTAAATATCCTTAACATAACCCTTTTCCCTCTTTCTTTTTTTTTTTTTTTTCAGCTCCATGATTGCTGTTTCTCTGGCGTACCACTATGAGGACCTGAGAGATGGTAGAGCCTCTATTATCATGCTGTATTTTTTTCTGGAAGTAGAGTCTGCCCTTGTTGCAGCATCCAGGAGCCTCAGCAGAGTACCACAGCCCTGTCTTCTCTCTTTGGGCAGGTGCAGGTTTCTGAGATGGGGCTAAGGAAATTGAGTGGGGGCTAAGGAAATTGAGTCTATAGTGCAAGCTCTGCCCTGACTCAAAGCAACTCCAAGACTGGAAATAGGAAAACACAACAGGCTTGGCTGTTGCCAAAGATGCACCTTCGCAGCAAATACCTCATATGCAGCCACTGAGGCTGCCAAGGTGGGATGAATCCCCCACCACACTAACAGATAAGTCATCCCCTTTTACAAGACCTCTGTAGAGTCAGTGGGTAGAGAGGAATTTCTAAGGTGTAGCTCATCTGGCCTCTATCGAACATTTCTTTCAGGATAACATGAATCACACTTTGAAAGTGATTCTTTCTCTCCATTGACTATGAAAAATATCTCTGGGCATTATGTCAGATGTAAACCTCTACAGTCAGCTGAGATTAATTCCACAAAATTCAATGGCCCCAAATGAACAACAAAAACAACAAAAGGAATAAATTCCCATTTGCGCTTAGAAAAAAGCAAATTGTTTTGTTTAAACACATTAGTAGCCATCGGTGTCACTCTAATTTCTTTGTCAGTGGTGGTAGCACTGGAGGAAAAGGGAAAGAAACCTTCAAACCTGTGCTGTATTCAAACCCAGGAATTCCCTTTCATGTCTTTGGCATGTCTTAGCAGAGTATCATGTTTTAGGACTTACATGAACTCGGGTATTGAAACATATGTTCCAGCTTTGTAAAGGGTAATTTGATACTGTGTCAGCCCTGTGTTATCATTTGCCTCACTGGCATGTTAAGCTTCCCTCATGTAGAGTTGTTGAGGAGAAAGACAAAATCGATATATCTGTACAGTAAAGAAGATACCAAGCCAGAAACTGTGAGCCACCGACAACTGCTTGACAGGGATCTAACACAGCAAAATGTGTATGTGTCCCTGGGTATTTTAAATGCTCAGAGAAAACTGGTTATTATGCCTAATAAAGCCACGATCATGAGCAAAGAAGCCTAAGAGTGTCATGGCTTTTGTGTCAAGCACAAGAATTGGGAGAACTGCAGCCAGCCGTAGTGAGAGCTGCTGGCTCTGGGTTCAGTGTAAAGTCACTGCTGCTGGCTGGACACAGCAAGGTGTCAGAGCATGGGGTGGTTAATGGCCCAGGGGAGACAAAAATGCTTTTTTCCATCCAACTGCTCCTTGGTGAGGGTATTTGACATGGGCTGGGCTGGGAATTGGGCTGTGCCTACTCCAGGAATGGAAGTAGGAATTACAAATAACCTCCTGCCTATGCTGAGGAAGCACCAGAAAGGATCTTCTCTCTGGTCAAGAAAAGAAAGTGGTAGAATGGGCATAGTACAGAAAATGCAAATCACTATAAATCCCTCAGCATGCAAGGTTTGGCATGCTTGGTCCAAAAGGCTGCATCACAAACAGAGGTGACTAACAGAAGAACAGCCCAGATGGGCAAGTCTTCCTATGGAGAATGGTTGAAAGCAGTAACAATGCTCCATGCAGAAAAGCAGAGACATTAACATAATTTCCCAGGCTGGCATGTACCTAGGAAGCACCCTGCACCATGCCTTAGCTTGGTACAGTACCACCTATTCTCATTTGGCATTCACTCACCCTGATTTTAGTTCTATACCACATGGAATTCCCCATGTACGTCTAAGCTTCCATAATATTCAATGGAGTGCTAACATGTGATTAATTTGTGTAAACAGCCTGGAGCTCTCCAAGACGTCCTAGGGCATTCAAGACATCTGAATAAGCCTGGCAGATATGGTACAGAGGCATGTCCTATTAATTTTGCTTCTGTCCCATACAGGCAAATCTCTGATCAAACCCAACTCACCCATCCAACACTTGGATGGCTGGAGGTCACTCAGAATGTGAAAACCAAGGTTCAGTTCTTGTCCTCGCCTCAGAAAAGTTAAATCCAAATTTCCTCCTCCTCTGAAAACTGCTCTAATTGCTAGCTACAGGCCAACTTCAATGGGAATCAGCCTCCTTTTATCCAGTAGTTCTGCTATTATGTACAAAAATGACAGATTTCTGCAAACATGTGGGAATGAATAAACATGGCATTATAACCTAAGGGCTCTATGTGGGAGAGCAAGACCAAGATGCTGACCTTGCTCAAAATTTTCTCTATTTCACACACTCTAATGTAAAATACTTGAACACAGCAGTCTGAAAGCACTTAGCCCACCAGTCACAGACTGGATCATCCATGTTCTCTCTGGTCTCATAAATCTTTTTCTTCTTCCAATAATTCCCCAAGTGACACATCTTCTGCTCTCCTCTATCCAGAAAAAGTTGCAGCCCTGTGACTGTGCAACAGACTTGAACACCATGAGGAAGGCTCTAAGGCTTGGGCACTAAACAAATACAGATCACCTTGATGCACTGATGTCCTGAAAGAAAAACAGGTCCTGCTTTAGTTCTTGAAGGAAAGGACATATATGCCCCTTTGTGGGGAGCACTCAGAGCTTTGAAACTTCCTGGGATCCTGTACTTAGGTGCAAAAACTCTATAAAGAAGTGATGCTCAAGGTACATTCCTGTCAGTACTACTTCCTGTGGGAAGCTCTGGACTTCTGTCTGGAGAGCATGGGTTGTCAGTAAGGGCTGTGATTTATCCCCTTTGGAGAACTATATAGGCTTAATGGGATGCCTATATACCTCTGCAGCCAGACTTGTGATTTCAGAGTAAGATCGATTGTCCAACCCATAGGTCTACATATTTTTCAGCATTTTATCATTTGCTTTTTTATCATTCTGGAGGATGGGAATAGAAACTCAGTGAACCACATCGTGTTATTTGTCTCTCTACCAATCGTTGCATCAAGAGTAATTAAAAAAAAAATAATCAAAAAAATACCCCAACTTTAACATGTGTGACTGAGCAGAGCTGCACAGTCTGTCTTGCCTTAAAAATAAACAATAACTCCATTTTTCAGAGAAGAAATCAGTCTAACAAAGGCTGTATCAGTCCTGATGTTTTACTGACAAAACCCCATACAATAATAAGCCAAAGTCTTGGTCCAGAGGTAGAGCACAAGCAAATTTAAGTATATCCCTTGAAAATCAAGGCTGCTTTTAAGACTGACTGAACTAGTGCCTAACTATAAAATGCTGCACACTGAATCCTCTTATCCTCTGTAGTGATCACAGAATGTTCTGAAAAGTCAGATAAAGCCAGAGTGAGGAAAAATGATATTTTGTTATATAACTTGCATGTGCTGCATTTTGCAAGGATGCCTTGTCAGGCCTTTCCACCCCTAAGGATGGAACAAATCAGAGGCAGCTCACTGCAGCAGACTTGGTAACGGAGTCCCTCTTCCCTGCCTCTTCCGCCACTATGAATTAGTTCCTACAGGCAGTCCTATATAAATAAAATCTTTCAGCAGCAACAGCACCATGAGTTTGTTATGCAGAGGAAAAATGTCAATTATTTTCTTGACAAAATGTAATAAGAATACTAATCTCCAGGGATGGCATTTCCTTTAGGACTGAATATCAGCTATGGGTCTTGGGTTTATTATTCTTCCACCTAGGTCATGACACCAAGGAATGCTACTTTTATCAGTCACTAATCCATAGGCCTACCACTCATGGCTCAGCCTTTCTCAAAACCAGGAAAACTCTCCACAGTGGAAAACAAAAAATACTGGTCATTAAATTGTTTTGACATCTATAAACTCAGATGGTTTATTACAAGGTTGTCATTTTCACTCTTCTGGACAAAAGACAAGTTTGCTGCTCCAGAGGAAGACAGCAAAAGATCTGTGCAGCACTTACATCCCATAGAAGGGCTCCAAACAGGGTTTAATTGGAAGGTATCTATTATAAAGACTTTGGAACAGCTTTCAGCATGAGGGTGACTTTCCACTATACACAATTAAGCAATATTATTTTGTGCAGATGTAATGAGTAGAGTAGTCAAAAATAGTGCCCACAAAAAACAATCAACACTTCAACATTTTTCTAAATTTGAAACAAATGCATAAATTATTTGGGAAGAATCAAAGGAAAAGAAGACCAAAACTTATTTTGCTCACATGAAATCATGTACAACAAATATTGATGTGTCACCCAAGCAAGTTTCTTTTTCAGTGAGAAAAAAAGCCAGGAGACAATATTTTAGGCTGTTTTCTGTCGTACACCTTCAAAGTCTCCAGGGTATAATCCTGAAAACCAGTTAGTAGACCAGAGCAAAATGACAGCCTTTGGGGAACCAACAACACCCACATCCAGTTAATGTTATTGTATGATCTATTTCGTGGTTTGGAATTAATTGCAATTGGGGCATGGAAAAAAAAGCTGAAGCCTAAAGTGTTTTTTCAAATTCATAAGGAAGTGTTTTTCTTTGAATAATAATGTTGTTATAAAGTTATGATCTTTTTTCATTTAAAAATAAACCCTTTATTTTCTTTCAAATTTCTGTTACTTGTGGCCAGGGGCTGTCTGGTGCTCTCATCTTGTGGGATATTGCTGGCTGGAAGCAGTATCGTTTCTGTAATTACCACTTTCACTGAAATAGTTCTGGGCACTCCAGAAATACCTTCAAGTATTTGGTCATGGGCATTAAAAGTTGGAGGGACAGCTAATAGCTGATGGTTGTTCTTAAACGGTAGAAGAGAGAAAGCTCATTTGAAAAGGTCTTTTTAAACATCGCAGTATGTCACACATTTCCAAAACCAGGCCAGTTTGCTCTCTTGCCTGTGCATAATACAGAACAGTGCTGACCTTTACTGCTTTGCAAATACTGACAGTGAACCTCAAAAAAAGTCATGTGAAGACTATTATTCTCTGCTTCCCACAATAAAAACCTGCCTGTGAGGAATCCTCGAGCTTTTTATACTCGAATGAAGCTTCCTGCACGCCACTCCTCCTCACAGCTGTGTAAAAGTGAGGAACCCAGCCCAACATCAGGATTTCCCTTACAGTCCTAGAGAGGGTTGGGTACCACCAGAGATCTTGGCACCCTTAGGCAAGTAGCCAAGGCAGGTGGGTGATTCCTATATTGAGGTCCTTTGGCAGCAGCAGGACTCCAGCACACATGTCCCATGCAAGACCCAGCAACAAGTACTGGGTGAATACATCACACCTTCCAAACTGAGAACCAGCTTCTTATCTCATCTGAGGAAAAAAAAAAAAAATTAAAAAAAATAATAATGGAATTGAGCAGGTTTAGGAGGACAAATGCTCAGATAAGTGCTGGCAACTGAGCCCTCGGGAAATAAAATAAAAGCCCAGATTTTGCAAGGGAGACAATTTTGAATCACCCACTATATGATGGGGGTGCTGTCTATGGCAAAGGTTGCATTCACCAAATTTTCGGTCTTAGAAATTCACTCTTTTGTCACTTTATTACAAAACGTGGCCAAAATTCAAGACTAGTAATCTTGCTGTTGACTTCAAAGTAGCACATATTTAATTCAATTTTTTTTCACACTAAGCTGCATCCCAATTTGATTTCTGGCAATCATACATTTCAAATAAATTGTTCTGTGTTGCCTTGCATCACACGGACTCACCCCAAGTCTGTCCCATGAGATATGCCCGACGATAAGAGGCAGCGCTGGGGCTGCCCATATGCACGTTGGCTGGCTGTAGGCATTGGCTGCTTCATTAGCTGGATGCTGTCAAACAGAGTTTTCTGTGCTTTCCCACAGTAGCAGACACAAGTTTGGGTTTCTTTTTCCTTTCCACATGACGATTTTCCTGAAGTCTGGAGAAGTGTAATTATCTTTGAGACTCTCATCCCTCTGTCAAGTTTGGTGGAAATAAGCTTAACAGTTACTGGAAGGGCTAAACAGACAGGCAGGTATCAGCAGACACAATTCACACATCCCTACAAAACCACACCAAAACGGCGTATTTGTCATTTACTGAACACCAGGAAAGAGCTGAGCCCTGCAAAACAGAGAGAAGAAACCACAGCAACCACCGTCGTGCTTCACACTTCGCACTGGACTGCTCAGAGCATCCACTTCCCAGAGATGATTCAGGGCTTAGGGACCCGACCAGCACAAAGCACGGCAGCAGAGACAGAGGAGGATCGTGTGGTAAGAGTGAAAACATTAAAGGTTCATTGTCATTCAGCTGGATCCTTAGGGCAAATATGGAAAACCTGACTTTTTTTTCTCATGAATAGGAACAATGGTAGAAGTTAAGTGTTTGATATTAGGAATAGCAATTCTTAATTGTTGGTGTGGTGAAGAACTACATTGCTGAGACTGTGGACACTGATGGGATTAGAAGTGGGACACTTCTGTTTTGCTCTAGACAAACCTGTCCATCATTAGCAATGGATGCATAAGAGCTGACATTCAGTTCCATTTTCTCAAGCAAGATGCTTGAGATTGTCTCTGTTTTAAACAGGAGATATTTCTTCATTAGGTAAAACAAATTGCTGATCACCTGGGTATTTCCTTAAGTGGAAGTCAGTGTGCACCTATTTTCCATCTGTGATTATTAGGGTCAGCCCTAGGAATAGGCAGCAGATAGGAATCTTCTTCCAGACATCTCCTAGCTGTACATAGTACATAAAATATGTGTTCACAAGCCAAAGTATATTTCCTAATTCCAGGCTTACTGGAACCAAAAAGAAGACATAAATATTTTGACAGTTCTAATCTGTGAATACGTGTCTTTTTGTCTTTGTCTCAAGTGAAGGCCACCCTGTCACGAAATCTGCAGACTCCTGCTTTCTGTGATGTTAGGAAACATTGATGTCTTCCCAAGCATAGCATTTTGGGTGCCTCGATTGTTCAGGCTGTTGACCAGTGCTGTTCCTCTTCTGCTGTTACTCTTTTAAGAGCCTTTGTCCTTGCAAGTCAAGGTCATGATGCTTAATTCCAGTTCTTCAATATCTAAAGTAGTGATACATGAATTAACCAAGCAGCACTAAAGCACTAATTGCTAGATGGAGCTAAGGTGCAAAGGGAAAAATGGGGAAATACATGTCATGAATCAAGACTGTGCTCTCATTCTTTGAGATGTTGTTAGCTGGAAACAGGAAATAAATAAAAATAAAATCAGTGAAAGGCAACCAAGAGGCTAACGAGCAAGGCTAATAGCACATTTCTTTTCTTACTTGGAAGGATTAATAATTATTTAAAAACAATAACAATGATGAACAATTAACATTCTGAAATTGCATAGATTCCATAGGGGCCTGGTTTGCTTCTCGTATGACCTGTTCATCACTTCATCCTTAAACAAGATTCAGTTAGGACTAGATCTCACTAGGATTAGATCTCACTGGGTCTAGATCGCACTGGGTCTAGATCAAAAATGATTTTCTAACAGGAATACACTTTTTAAAAAATATCCATAGACAAAAATCTATAAATACCATTAGAAATACTGTTGTCAGTCAGGGAAATTGAGGTAAGGACTTCTGATACATCTAGTTTAAAAACCTTTCTTTAGTTTGATCTTTGTATAGCAGGAAAAGATATATTCTATTAAAGAACCTGGCCTACCAGAGAATAATTCACTTCAATTCTACCCTAATAAAATTTTTCAGAGATTTTGCTGTGTAAAAATAAAAAATAAAAAATCTTCCATACTTTGAACCAGTCTGTTTTTCTCCTGCAGTAATGCACTTTGCCTTTGGAGTTTGGATTTTTGTTTCTGAGTGAGCTGGGCCCTCTAATGCCACTGAATTTCAAAGTTCCTTGTCTCACTTTTGCCTGACTAGTGAAGGTCCAACACTGTCTCTCACCCAAACTAGAGGACCAGAGCACAAAACTTTGCTGTAGAAGAATTAAACTTGATGGTAAATTATGAAGTTTTGGCTAAGTCTACTTTGGGAACAGACGTAAACCCCTCCAAATCTCACAAGTGACTTTATCTGAGCACTCACATTCCCTCAGAAGGACATCTTGTAGGAAAGTGAGACCCACATCCAGATCCTCACACATGGACAGATGTCTGAAGAAACAGATTTGTGGGTTTGTACCATTTTTGCCTTGTTCAGAGGGATCTTTCCCATTAAGAATGGTTGCAGCACATAAGCAACATTTACAAAAATGGTTCTTCAAGCACTGGAGGCTGGAAACCACAGTCGTGTGTCACGAACAGCAACCCAAAGGGCATGAACCCCCTTCGAAGCAACCCACTAACATCCCCAAATTACAGGCAGTGGTGAGGAAATAGCAAAGTGCTAATTGTGAGATGCTTTGTTTAAATGCACTGATAGCCGATGGGGCTAATGCACTGGCTGCCTCTGGCACTGCAGAGATAGCTGTCCCCTGGCTGGGAGATCACAGAGCTCTGAAATGCCCTTCCTTCCTTCGGAGATGAAAGGCAGCCTGGGTGCACAGCTAATTTGTCAAGCACACGGTGCTCAAATATAGCCCATTTATCTCCTTCTAAGTGTTTGCTTCTCCCACCACTCAGCTCAGCAAGATAATGTTGGCGGTGGTCAGGGGGATGCTGTGTTAGTTGCAAGAAAGCATTCAGTTACCCATCGGGAACAATTTTGCATCATGCCCAATTTCCATCCCTCTGATAGATCCAAAGTTGCATTTTCCTAAAGCATCTTCAGAAGATCCCTATAGGACTTGTCTCATTTTTTTTTTCTCAATATATATCATCACATCCTACCACTGATGCCAGCTGGGTTCCTGCTGGTGCACACGGAGGCAAGGGAAGGATGCAGGGACATCCTGTGTGTGCATAACAGAGGAGAAGGATCAACATGATGCCTTCAGCATCAGTCCCAAGTTCCTTTGGCCTCCTGGGTGGTATGTGCATCAACGGAGCTGGAGGACAGCACTTTTGGACCATTGTTAAAGCTGCATCATATTTGGCAAATGGAGAAGGTTTTATCTCACACATGGTGCTAGGAATGTGCAGCTGGTGACTTCTGCACCCAGTGATAAGTGTGGTTACTTGTCCGTGGGTCCAAGCCCTTACTGCACTTGCGTTCACAACCTCACACAGATGTCTTTGCACATCTTTTCGTAAAATGTCTGCACACATCTGTAACTATCCAAATAAATAACTATTCAAGTAAATTCATGTTCCTAACCAAGTGTGCATGAGAACAAAAACAAACACACTGCACACAAAGCAAGAAAAGCAAAGGACGATGGTCATGTACCAGATAACATCCTGCGCTAAGCAAGATGGACATTGAGAATTAAAAGCTGACTACAGCTTTTCCCTTTCCAAGAAACTTCTGCATGTTGAAGATTGCCCAGGACTTGACACAGTACTCTAAGAGAAGTTTTACCAGTGTTAAACAGAATGGAAAATCTTCTTCATGAATGTTTCTTGCTTATATATATCTCCATGCTCGTTCTGGGACAGCATGATATCAATACCTCCAACCAGTATTTCACTGCATCCCCTAGAGCCTTTGCTGTGTGACCAGTTGTTCTTGTATTTGTTCAGACATTATTTATGCCTAAATGGGATGTCTTGTCCTTCCTGAGTCGCTCCCTTATTTTTTCAGTCTCTCTCTACAACTTGTAAAGATAATTTTAAATTCTAACGCTGTCTTTCAAAGCCAATTTTAATGCTTTCTTCCCAGCCCATCTTGTCTTCATGCTCTCTCATCATCTGAAATTCATGTCTGTGTTCTGTTACCCCAGGAGGTCGCTTAGTACATCCTCCAATTTGACTGCAAGCTGTTTTTGTTAACTGTTTTCTGAGTAAATATTTCCAATTTTTGCCCATGTTGAACATTTTCATTCAGACCACGCTTCTTTGATTTCCCTGGCTGGCACACACCAGGCAGGCTGCTTCTCCCACACCCAAAACCCTGTTGTCCTCCTAGCAAGGGGGTTAGCTTCAGGAATCTAAGTAGCAATTTCAAGTAATCAGCTGCTATTGCTCATTTTCAATATAATGCCTACACCTGAGCATGAACATTAAAGTCACCATGAAAGTCACCAGGGAGAATTATTGGGAAACTTCCAGTCAAAAAGATTTTGATAAGAATGGGGAAAAAAAAAAAAAAAAAAAAAAAAAACACTAAACCACAACATATCCTATCGCAGACTTCTTAGGACTTTTAATGATGCCCTGAGAGTGGTTTTGTCTCATCCTGTTCTCATGTAAGTCAGCAATAACAGCTTGGGCAAACAGACTGGTGAACTTACTCAGGACAAAAGAGGTCCCTTGAATTACCAGGTCCCGTAAAATCACGTTGTCCCCTTTTGGATGTACACCACCTTCTTCTTCTTGGGTGACTCACTCCAGGCAAGATATCCCTTAGCATCTGGTCTCCATTAGGTAGTAGGCGTCAGAAGGAGGCGAGGTTTGCTATGGCTTCTTATTTGGAGCGCCTGTTGCTTGGTAGTACAAACAGCGGGCTATTAAAAGAGCCAAATGCTGTTATTTCCACAGAGCTTGTAACACAAGCTCCAGTTTGCTTCAGTTTGGTTACAGTGGTTTACACACAGAGCCGCATGCGTTTAAATATAATATTTATTAAGCTTACTTAAGTTTATTCTGAGGTATGACTGGAACCCAGTTTATTCTGGCTGGCTCAGGGAGCCTCTGTCGGGTTTGGAAGTGTGATGTCCTGCCATGTGCACTGGTGCTGCTGCAGAGCTGGGGCAATCTGCTTCGAATTAGCAGCCCAGCTTATTTTATTGTGCTTGGCCTGGCCCTGCTAGCCAGTGACCCCGAGCGTGATTGCTCTTAAAGAGATAATATGGTTCGATAACACACAGGAACCTTCACAAAGGCGTTCCTCTACAGGGAAGAAGTATCAGCCGCGGGGGCCTAATTACAGCCCACGGTGTATTTCCTTCATTTCTTGGATGCCTGACACATGTAGGCTGCAAAAGCAGCTCCGTGCACCTGTATTTGGGCTGGCAGGAGCCCCTTCTTCTTCCCACACACCAGTGATGTGCTGGCTGCTCCTGCGCAGCGACTGCTGCCCCACCGAGGTGCAGGGCTGTGAGAAACGCCTCCCTCAGCCTCTCCGCAGCTCCGAGAGCAAGGCCAGGCTTTTTCTGTGGGACATGGATGGAACCAGAACCAGAAGCTTACAACCGTTCTCCAAAGGGCACCTAGATATAGTGCCCAGCTGGAAAATGGCACTTTGTTCAGATTTGCTGAGTAAAGAGATTGCCTCGTGATGTACCAAGCACATATAAATTTGATTATTGCGTTATGATACAGGAGGCTATATATTCCACAGTAGAGATCCACAAACAATTTGTAATTGGATCTATGCAGCATACAGAGCACTCCCCAAAACAAGACTCACTGGCCTTGCTTCCCACAGTTACAGGATTGTCCCTCACGATGTTTTTTTCCATAAGCAAAATTTGGTCTGCTGGAAAGCTCCTAAGCTGCCATGGCTAATAGCAGTGCAGCCTGCAAACGTTAGCGTTTCTGATGCTGCAAACGTCTAAAGCAGTGAAGTTAAGGTGAAGGATGAGGAAGATAAAAATTGGGAAAAACAGTTTGTTAGGCACCTTCCAAACTTAAAGGAAACATAGTACCTGCCCTTGCAAATTATCACAAACCTACAGAGAATTTCCTCAGTAAAACAAAATGACTGAGAACAGCTCTGGCTAAGCTCTAGGTACATCCATTTTCTCTTAGTTTATTCCCTTTTATAAGTACAGGTATTTTACTTCATTGCCTGTGATGATTCTGGGGGACAGGAGCACACCACTAAGAGGTGGAGTGTTTCAGAGCCTCCTAATTCTCTTCTTACATAGACCATCTCTTCACACGTCAGTACAGAGCCATGTATGCAGATAGGCTCAGGGTCACATTTAACAAATAATTGACACAGTGTTATTTATGTTTTGTTTTAATCTGACCATATTTCGTTCAAATTATGCTTAGTATGTTTCAAAAAGCTCAGCTGTGAAACACTTTAATTTCAATCCACAAACAGCCAGGGCATGGGGGAGCAGGATGCAGGGCCAGGATTCGTCTCACCTAACATGAGCTCCCCCAAATTAGTCTCTGGGTGGATGTTCTGCCTTCTGTAGGCCCCTGCCCTGCTTTCTCTGTTGACTTCAAAGGGAGTTTGTTTGCTAAGGGTGGGATTCAACACACAAACCTGACACACTAAGGTACAGTGAACTATCAACTAAGTTGTCCACCCGTCCACCTTCAGATCCATTTGAGATGCTAACGGGTATCCCTTCTGGGACCAGGGTGTCTCATAGGGTGTCTCATCTCTCTCTTGGCCTCATTCTTCTCACAGCCTTCAGAGGGATCCTGAACAATTAACTTGGATGATGCGCCTAACACTCAGCTCACACTGAGACAACCCCACAGACATCCTCACCGTGTGAGACATGACAGGCCTGCAGCACTTGCAGCAGCACAGCCAGAGGAGAGCATCTCACTGCAACCAGCCATAGCCCCAGCCGGTCCCTCCAAAAGGCAGGAGGAGCTGTCTTTCATCCTCTCCACAGCCCTTTTTTCATCCTCTCCAGGGTAATGTATATATTTTCCTCCTGTGCTTCGCTAGCATGCTATGCAAGACGAAGGGCTGGCTCAAGCTAGAAAATGCAATCTTGGCTCTCAGAACTCCTGCTCCCTGTATAAAGGTTATACAAATAAAGATCTGGGGAATATTGCCCTTCTGCGAACACTGCTAATTGCCAGCATCTATCAGCCAGAGATGGCTGACGTGCTCTGCCAGGAGAGATTGCTTCAGCAGCACAAAATAAACCACTTCTGCTCTTGTTAAAGCATGCAATTTTCTTGTCAACTCTTTTGTCATTGCTGTAGTCTCACAGGCAGGGCTGCCACTGTTTGCAGGGTCCCAGCCTTACTGCTGCCAGTTAGAGGGATGTGGGGTAGCATCCCTATAGGAGAGCTCCTAAATCCAAGGAAGAACAAGTGACAAACCTTTGCTGTACCTATCCTCCCATAGTCCAAGGGTGGAGGAAGAACACCCAGTCCTTGTCTAGGTCTGGAAACCCAGGCCCTGCTTTGCCAGTGTGACCTCGTGAGCTGTTTGAGGCTGACTATACAAAAATGCCCCAGTTCCCATTGCCTTCGGGCCGCTTTGTGCATTATGGCCTCATTTCCTCCAGTGCTCTGCTGGGTTTTCCTTCCAGTTTGGCACCAGAAGAACTGCATTTCCCTCTTTTCCCTTATTCTAATGCTAACGGACTGGCTGTGAAAACAGAGGGCTCTGCCAGCGAGGGGAGGCCAGCCAGCAGAGCCCCTGCGCCAGCCCTGGGGAGGGATGTTCAGAGGGGGATGGTCTTGGGGTGCCCAGCTATGCAGAGACAACTGCATGGGCACAGGGAGTTCTGGAAAACCCACCCTCCCCTAAATACAGGTGATGCAATGTGTCAGCGCATCCCAGAATATCTAGGAAAGAAAGGAGCAAGGGGGTCTCTCCTGTCCTTGCATTCTCCAGCCGCCAGTCTGAGCTCCATTGCATTCACCAGGAAGCCGAACAAAAAATGGGGAATAATGGGCATCCTGGAGTGTGGACAGCCTCTGGGGCATCTTAGGACGGGGACAACTCAGGGACAAAGGGCTTTTGATTATGAACAAAGTACCCAGGACCAAGCAGTTCTAGGTCCCTAAGGGTCCAAAGCTCCTTGGAGAAAATCCCAGGTAATGTCCTATACCCAGCCCTGTGTGCGCCAGCTCTGTCTGCCTGCTGCTCCCAGGCTCTGGGGCTGCAGGACCCTGCCCTGGGTGGAAAAGACTGCCAAAGGAGATAACCAGCTCTGGAATTAAGGCTCTTTTTCTTTTTTTTAATCCCATGGAAAATATTCACAGCTCAGCCCCAGAGCTGAGGCAACCTTGCCCAAGGCTGTCTCAAGCCAGTGCGAGGCTTTGCGGGTGGTGTTGCCAAGCGTCCTTTGGAAGCAGCCCTTGTCGGTTTTCCCTTTCAAGTACTTTTGTGGAAAACCCTTAAATCGATGAGAAAAAGGCACTTTCTCATGACAGCGTCTCCAGACAGCCTGGGTGAGCCGGGAGCTCAGCCCATGGGTGCCAGCTGGAGGGGGTCACCGCTGCCCATGGCAGGTCCATGGGCAAGGACCAGCCCCAAGGACAGAGTGAGCACTGGGGATGATGTGGGATGTGAAAAGCAACTTTCACAGCTCTCAACACCTACCCAGGGGTTCAATCGTCCCCTTAACACCTCCTACCCCGGGGCAGAGAAGATGTGCCCTTATCAACCTTGTACTTAACAACAGAGCCTGATAAGGTAGGACCCACAGAAAGCGTGTTCTGCATTCAACACCTTCCCTGCCTCATTACAATAGGCAGTTTATACTGGTGTCTCTGGAAACCTTGACAGCCTTGAATGCTTGATAGCCTTGTTACAGGAGCATCTGAAGAGGAGAAGGGCGATAAAATGACCTGGTGTTCAGGGCCTGTCTGTTCTGATGCCTTCTTTCATACTGCTAATACTTCACATTTTCTTTCTTAGGTTCAACAGCATTTAAATGGCAAATTTAGTACCAGCAGCTGGAACAGGTGCGTTGTCTCCCTGCTTCAAGTGCCACCTTGCAACAGCTGCTGGGACGAGACCCTCACAAAGCCTCGGCGAGCCTGCACCTTGTTGCTCAGATTGATCTCCCTAACCCCCCAGCTCTGTCCACAGACACTTGTGCATCAATTCAAACCACCCACAGCCCTGCAGATTAAAGGCCACATGGACTCCTTCTGCCTAGCCACAGTGGCACTCTACAAAATCCAGGTGGCAAGAAAACGTATTCAGGACCCTGCGCTGTTTTATGAAGAGCGTGTGATGATGCTGTGCCCCTTCACAAAATCAGGTAGTCAAATTAATGAGCCTACTGCAATTTTATGAAAGTCGCAGGCAGCATTTAGACAGAGAAGCAATCAATAAACACATCACTTCAGTTCCACGTTGGTTAAAAATAATACAGGAGGTGTATTTGCATTTACAAGCAGTAAAGGCACTGAGTAAAGCAAAACATGTCTCTGCAGGGATAAATGACAGCATAGCTCAATGCCAGCAAGAGAGGCAGTGAACTACATCTCTTTCTGTGCTTTATGGCTATGGATTGTGCTCTCGCCAACATTTCTTTTCGTTTCAGGGTAGTTAGCAAGGGGAGAGAAAAATCCAGCAGCAATAACTGAGTTGTTGCAACCTGCCCTTTCTGCTCCATCGGTTTCCTGTTTTTGTAAACAGGAAACGTCGCGTCACTTGGAGAGGGCTGCATGTGATAACGCTGAGGAACGATCCGACAGTAAACTATGAAACCACTGTGGTGTCTGCTGAGGAAAACCTACAAGCTGTCAAGAAAGCTGCTGGACATTTTGCGATACGATCTATCAATTATCCCAGCTGAATGCCTGTATTTATAGAGGGTTTTTTTGTTGTTGTAATTCCATGCCATCTCAGGCTTACAGTAAGCCACCTGGCCAGCATGAATGTACAGGTTAATTTCAGGATAATATATTATTCTATGCAATAAATACAAGCTGTCTGGTTGTTTTTAGTGAGGTTGTCTAAGCCTGTTCCCATGGGCTCCACACCTCCCAGGGAGAAGTTGCAGTCTGCTCTGTTTCATCATCGCTTTTGTGGCATTTCCTACTGAGATGAGTGGCACCAAGACAGTTTCCAGACGTGGTTATTTGTTCTCCTTGACCTGAGTGACTGCTGTTTTCTAAGCCATTTGCAGTGTCAATCCTGTGATATGACGCTTATACTTCTCCAGTTGGGGATTAAAACACTGCATCTTTCTTTCAGGATCCTTACTAATTTTTTTCTGGAGATGTTTACAATTAAGCTATTCCAATGGTTTGTTCACTAACAACACTTAAATGTCTTACTGCTGCAAACAATACCAGTTTCACTGATTTCACATAAATCTGTGAGCCAGTTTACAACCACCTAAAACCTGGAGATCCCCAGACCTCCAGCCCTGATTCTGCACAAAGTACTTAACAATAATGACTACTTCACACTTGTCTTTTTCCCCATACCTAAGGAAGATTTAACGCACTTGGTTCCCACCTCTGCCTACAACCTGCACAGGCAGATCAAGAACAGCTTATAGCCCCAAATATTTCCCTCCTTTGAATTCTTTCTATTGTTTGTTTGGCAGTTCCCTTCCCAAAGTAAACAGTTCCATGAAAATTTAAGCAATCTTAAGTGTGGTGTTTGCAGTGACCTAATATCCCACAAAGAGAGAAACCCAGAACTCATTGGGAAATAATTTCCTACAGTTCATATACAATCTCAGGCCCCAAATGAGATGCGTGCCCCTGAAGTCACCTTCTGCTGTGGTTGGGTAATGTGTTGTCAGCCCCCATCTTTCAGCAACTGTCATCAGTGAGCTCAAGAACAAGCTCTGATGATCTGAGCAGTTCAGGTCACCAGCTCTGCTATGTTATCAGAAGGAGAAGTCCCACAGCCTAATTAAGACACCACACAATGTTTTGAGAGTGAGTCTGGAGCGCTTTTGATATCTTGCCCCACCTGGAGGGCTGCTGAGCCACTCTTGCTCTCTGTGGAAGCTTGCACCTACATGTGCTTGGTCATATACACCCCAGCTGAGGCCTCTAAAGTGGCAGATTAAAGCACTTTGCACAAAAAATAAAGCTACGGCTTCTTTGAAGTCCCTTCAGGGCTACTGTAAGGCCTACTCTTCCGCTCCATCCGTTGCAGAGGAGTGTTTGGGTGGAGCAGAGATCCTGAAGGTACAATGTCATGAATCAGAAGATTTTGTTGACTTAGTCATTACAAATACTCCCCCGGGGCAAAACCAATTTCTGAGAAGAACCTCGGGAGACCTATGGTTGTCCCACTGTCTTCATCTCTCAGTTTATTCCAAAGACGTTGTCCCAGATCAATAAGGTCATGGTGGAGGAGAAAGGTGGGGAAACCTTCCGTCGGGCAGGGAGTTGCCAGCATGACAATCCAAGCCAGGAATTTTTGTCATCGCTTCCTCCCTCATGCCCACCTTTCTCCTCCTCTCTCTTCTTGAGGAGGCATCTCCTGTTCACAAATGCCAAGGAAGCTCAGCCTTGAAGAAAAAGAGAAATAAGCACATCCCTTCTTGCCAGTTGCGTTGCCCTCTTAAGGCAAGCCATGTACCTTGGCATGGTACAGCCGGCCTGGGGCAGGAGCTGAGCCAAAAGCAAAGGCCTGGGTGCCGCAGCAAGTCAGCACGTTGAGCTGGGAGGCGTTTGGCTTCGGTTCAGGAGAAGCCTTCCCAGCACTGCTTGAACAAACACACCTACCTGGTGCCAGGTGTGCTCCCCCCGTGAACACTTCCGTGGGATGCACCCCGGCAGTCACCCCCGTGATCGACAGCCCTGCTACACCCAGCAGGGTTTTATGGATAAGGATCTCTGGGCCTTTCCCCAAAGAGTGAGGAGAAAACCCAAGTGAGTCAGCAGTAAGGTACGGCTCCGCACAGGGCCTCTGGACGTGATTTGTTGGGCTGTCACCCACCAAACGAGTAGGAGTGTTTTCTTATTGTCTCTAATGTGTTTTGGATCAAGCTTTTATCACAAGGAAAAGAAAATAAATAATCTCGGTTCTAAAACGTTCTCCTCCCCCTGGCTTCATTTTTCTACATGATTTAAGAGTGCCCAAGGGAAAATGTTTAATTCAAAACCCATTTTGGATTTGTATTTTAGGAACAGGCAGGAAAGTTATGAGATGCGGCATGTTAGGAGATCCTAGCAATTCAAAGGCAGATTTTCAAAGGCAGAGTGAAGCCAGGCACGTGAATTCCTTTAGCCAGTGCAAGAGGAATACCTACACACCCTGTGCACCTCTGTATGGAGCCAGCAAGGGAGAGTAACGCTGTTATCCCATAATATGCATGAGAACACGTTTACAGCACAGACCTAACAATGAAAATTACTTGGTTCTCTAGAAGTTAACTCAAAGAAATTTCAACATAGGAGTATCAAGGATGGGAATACTGAAAAAACGTCATGCTTCCCAAGAAGCTGTCACATACTTGTAATTTCAGTCCGCCCAAAACGCTTGTGATAAATTAATTTCAAATATAGCCATCTGGTATAATGTATGTGCTAAACAAATGACTTGGTGTGCTCCCAAAACAGCGAGGTCAGCATCCTCTTGGATGCTGCAAGGTTTTACGATGTAAAGAAAATTGAAAACAAAAGCGAGCTGCAGATCAAAGATGACCCTGAGGCTGATGGACTCTAGCATCCACACACAGCAGTGCTCCAAGGGAGCTGAAGGGGTCATCTGGTCCATCTGTCTTCTCCAGGACTGGGTCTGAGTCCCCTGCACCACTCCGCAATGACTTCAGTGAAGAAACCCCTTGAAAAGCTTTGCTAGTGTTCAGTCACAAAGAGCTCTTTTTTTCCTCTGATGAGATTGTTTTAACGGAATACCGTACTCCATACCCCAAAGGATTCCTGGTTGCATGTGCAAAAATGGAGCTTTGTGAAGGGAGGAGGCTGCCACGTTCCCATTTGATCATCTAGTGCATTTACATTTAGTTTGATATCCAGCAACACAGGAGGCAGAGGGGAACACCACCAATGAACTCAGGTCAGAGTGTAAAAATCAGGTGAGATAAAGGAGGAGATGACAGATACCAAAAGACACTGAGGCACTGCTAGTGGAATTATTTAGGATTTCACAGTGACACAAAAACATCAGTTAATTTGTGCAAAATTTGTGATAGGCTCTATTTAAAACTCTGTGCTGTGGACGAGGAATTCTGCTGTTGGTCTCAGCTGGATTTGGGTGAAGGCCTCACAAAGTGTTCTGAGCTTAGTTTAGGAGGTGAAGTCCAGCTGCAGGAGACTGAGAGCAGTGTGACAAAAAGTGTTAGTTGCAGCATGCCATATCTTGCCATTCCTGAACTTTGTTGTCTCTGGTCTCACCAACATGCTGTGGCCTACAAGCCAAAAAACGTTTGTATATTAGCATAATTTTAACATCACACTTCGTGTAATGGTCTTCCCCACCTCTTGATTCAGTAGAGCAAATGAAAGCCTCACCGACACCAGGGACAAAGATCCCATTGACTTCCTTGCCATGGCCTGACACCACAGCTCATCCTTAGATCACCTCCTAGACCAATATAGATAATCCTCTTTTATCATTTTTATTGTTTCTTGGTTTTTTCTTCCTCACTGACACACGCTATATTGACAAAGGAAAAGACCTAAGGAGTGTGTATTTTTAAATGCCCTGTAGGGACAGGCTGTATTTTTATGTGGAGTTTATGCGGTTTGGATCAAAAATCAATGAGGCAAGTGGTTTTGAAATCAGAAAAATTACTGTGTTGCCTGAAAAAGCATATCTTTCCTTTCTTTTAAAATGTGCTTGTTTCTCTTTATTGTTTTTCATTTTTTTCCTACCGAGGGCATAAGAAGAATCAAATTGAGATTTCTAGCCAATATAAAGATGTATTGTCCCAGAAGGAGAATATTTATCTTGGTTTTTTCCTTGGTCTGTATTTGCCTCCTGGGTCAATATGGATGAGCACTGACCTCAACCACAAGTCAGTACGGGTTTATGCTGGCAACTCACTGTGATATGCTTTGAATTAAGTTACTGAAGCATTTTTTTCCCCAGCAGTGCAAATCTGGGGGGAAGTGTGGGTAAATCAGAACAATGCAGTTTGAGCCTGAAATCACTTTAAAAACAAAAAAAAATCCTTCAAGTCAGAAACAACCTGAGACTGCTTCACTACCTCCTGACTCTTTTGCAGGCAGCTGGACTTATCCATTAATGGACTTAGAAGGAAGTCATGCTGCTTTTGGGAGCATGAAATCAGAGTTCAGCCCAGTAAACGAAGACATTCCCTATTTCTTGACATCAGCTACTGGCATCATGTGAAGGGTCAGGGTTCAGGGCTGCCCCTTTCCTCTGCATAGAAGATGGGCATAGGTTTGGGTAGGGACCTGGCTCTGCTCCGTGGCTGGCACTTTTGCATCAACACTGGGAAAACACAGCCCCATCCCAGGGGAAGGACATCAGGTTACACTGAGCGAGGCAGCCGTTGAACAAAGGTGTTAAATTTTCTGGCTGGTGGGAAGAGGATTCATGGTGACTCCAAAGGCCTTGGTACAGCTGTCTGCAAGGACAGAGCTCTAGACTGGCTGACCCACGTAGACCTCCTCCTAGTCCTGCAGCCCAGAGCCAGCATTGCTACCATGCAGTCCCTGATTTGTGTTTTACTGATCTTACAGTACCATCTGGATCAGAAGGAGCTCTCAGGATGGTTACCAGCATGTGCTCCATAGTACTGAGTCAAGCTCAAAAGCCCTTGACAGTAGTTAAATAATATAAAAGTTGGGTTTCTTTCTGAATATCAGCTTTCTAAAGTCTTCTGACCCTTTTTGGTCAGTTTTTTGAGATCTTTACCAGGCAGCTTAGGCATTTATTTCAATGAACATAAGTATTTACATGTAATTGTTTGTCTCCATTGCAAAAGATTTAAAGGAGACACTGAATGTTGCATGATTCATAAAAATGGCACTAGAGCTGTCAAGAGCAGAACTTCAGACATGTGAATCGCCCTATCAAAAATTTGGGATTTATCAGCCAGATCAGGGCACAACAAGCAGCAACAGACCATGACGAGCAGGAGCCAAAATGGAGTCACAGCACAAAACCCAAGGAGAAGACAAATGATATGAACAAACACCCCGCCTGTAGTTGTAAACACACAGTAATCACCACCATTAACATCATAACAGTTTCCAGCCTAGGGAGGATGGAGCACATTGGGGCCTGATTCATTTCTCCCAAAAACCTCAGCCTGCCCCTGACAAATGCTCCTTGGCTGTACACAGCCCATGAAAAGATACAGTCAGAACAGACCCTCATTGTACCCCGGGGCTGAAAGGCCAATTCCTGCTCAAGGGGTGAAAAGCAATTAATCTTGAACGACTGTTTGTACAGTAGTTCTGCCCCTTCCCCACCTCCTGGCCCTGGTAAGGGGCTTCGTATCGAGCAGATAGGAGGACCACAGAGACTTTCACCCAACAAATCCAAATCCCTCCTGGCAGTTCATGGACCAAGGAACGAATTTGGCATGAAATCTGCAGGGGCTGCAAGGTGTTTGCCCTCCTGCTCAGTGGGAAGAGCAGAGCACAGCGTGCTGCTGGCACTGCCGAGGACCTGTCCTGCTGCCACCACCACAGCCAGCAGAGCATGTCACTTCTTGCAGAGAAGGGCTCCTGGCTCTGTTTCAAACCCCTGCCATCGCTGACGGGGATTCAGACACCAGAGCGAATGCGGAGACAGTGCTCAGATCAGCGCCGTTCCCTCTGTGCACGTGTGTGCGCGTTTGTATTTCAGCATTAGCTGTACTTGTTCTCAATGGGGCCAAACACCACCTGTAGGCATGCACGTACACGTGCAGATACTGAGCAAACACTTGCAGCCTCAGATGGGATGGAAGAAGAAACTTCTCCCCTAAAGCCAATGGGTCATCTGGGCCCCTCATCATCATGCATTATCTTCTCCTACATTGTGCCTATTTTGGCTGGGGGAACCACCATCAGCCCAGCCCTAGCCCATTCTTCCACATTATTCCATGATTCAAGGGTGAATTTCCCCTTCCTTGTATCTCTCCAGAACCACATTTCCTTTGCTTGAGATCTCAGGTGTCTGGGGATGTAGGGACAGATCCATCCTAACATGTGACACCAGCCTGGCCTCTTGATATCCAATAATAGTATTTCAGAAAGCAAGAAAAAGAACCATGTTAAAAGTACTTCACAAGTCTTTGACCTCTGTCACTTTGTTTCTAAGGCTTCTAAGACTTTCCACAAATATTTCCAATTTTCTGATTTCTCTATTTTTCATCCCAGAGTCCTAACCTGAGCCCCCAGATCCTCACTCCCACAGTCCCTGGCTAACACTTCCACCAAGCTCCATGCTCACGTGGTGGAGGGCACGGCGTTAACACTACCATCAGGCCATCCCACCCCTTAGGGCAGCCAGAGGTCAGGCAGGGCCTGCTATTTGGGGGCTACCACATCCATTTCCGTGGAGCCAAGGCCTGGGAACTGCTAAGCGACAGTTTGGTGCCCAAAATTTCCCACATGTCATGGGAAGCATATGTCAGAATTTGGCCTTCTGTGTTCCTCAAATGCTCAAAGGAAAGGGGGTCATTTCTTTGCTTTAGGTAGTGCTATGAGCCCCCACAATAAAAATCCCACATTGAATAGTCATGAGACACAGGACTGTAGAGCTAGACGTGTCAAAAGCTCTTTAAGCTCTTTAACCTACTGATTATACCATACCTAAAGTACATTAAATGTAATAAAAAATATATTCCCTTGCTAGGTGAGTTCTGTTTGGCCAATGAAAGGGACCCAAGTAAGCAGCAACCAACTAACAGCCCTTCTCCCTGCACATCCTGCAAATTCTCTTTGCAGTGATAAATCCTGATGGCTTTATGGATTTTGTAACCTTTCTACTTGCTGATGACAAATTTCTAGATGGAGGTCATATTGCCACTGACTGCATCTAAGAAAATTGCGTGTGAATCAGGTAAAACTAGTTATTTCTGGAGTATTACATTTCCAATTTTCTCTCCAGATATTTTTCCTCTCTATAAAGGAAAGCCAGGCACATGTAGGTGGAAAGTCCCAGGTGAGACTCCTGTGGCCTAGCTGTCCAAAAAAATTGTATTTAGAAAGAAATCAACAGCCAGCAGCTGATAGGAACTGGGCTGCCTCCAAACTCATTTATTTCCAATTATTTCATCACACTGTGTGGTAGCATTCACTGTCAACTAACCAGTTATTTTTCCTGCCTTTTGACTGAGCCTTCTTAAATGACCCAAATGCACGTGCTGTCAGACCTGCACTGCCTTTCCCGCAGAGGCCCTGGACCTTTTGGGCTTGTGCCTGGAGCTGGCATTGGCCTTGACAAAGGTGTGATCTGTGATGACAGGACCTCATACATGTACTGCCTTGGGAACACACAGGGGAGGGGAGGGTCTTCTCCCCTCGTTGTTGATTTCCACTGAAGAGTATTAAGTACCCGTGGAAAAAGCACGTCCTCACCTGCACTACATACTCCTCAGGCTGCACCTTTTCCAGGACACTCCCATTTACATTTTTGTTCTATTTATACTCCCTTTTCAGCAAACTGTTGTGATTCACAGAAACAAGAGATCCAGAAGGCACGTATATAATTCTCCTTTCAGGGTCAGATTGCTTCTTAAGAAATTTTAGCCATGGCTTTATTCTCTCCACACAAACCAGGAGGAATTGGGTAAATCTGGTGGAAGTAGATTCTGCTTACCTTAGCAAATCTAAATTTTAGGTGCTAAGTGGACCAAACTTCTTAAAAGGAGTACCTATATGTCACTTAACGGGGAGTGAGGAAGACACCATTGATGCCTGCAATGTGAGGGCCTGCCCAGCTAAGAGAGGTACCTGTCCTCATTGACTGCGCAGAGAACTTTTCACCCATTTTAGGAGGATTAAGCAGGTGGACTGGATTCCTCCATCAGCATTTCAAATGAAATACGAACTAATTACATGTGGATCCTCCCAGTCCAGAAATGCTATCAGGAATCCCAAGTTCCCACTTAAAACTTCTGTCCCCAGGATGTCAACAGGACTCTTTCCATCAGATTCAACAAGCCTTGAGTATTTTATATGCCCATAACCATCACAGTTATTTCTCAATGATTTTGAAGTAGGACAGCGCTTGCTGTCAGCTCTCCAAAATCTCACTACTACCTGCAAGCCCCTGCAGATCCCAGCCACAACCGCCTTTCGCAATTTCCGTCTCCGTATCAGTGAAACCTACAGCTCGTAAAGAGCAGATGCAGCTCCACAAAGGCAGCTGAGGCATCCGAGCTGCGCCCAGGGGCTCTGCCATTCCCAACGCACCCGGTTTCCCTTTCCAAGAGCCTGTCTCTTCCGCACGCTCCCTCTGCGTGGGACGGCTCCGGCATGGAAGGGTGCCAGCCCCCGCAGAAAACAAAGGGCAGGCACATCTGGCAGAAGAAGCTGCAAGACGTTCATAAATCACGACTGAGCATGGTGTTGCTGCGACGTGCCGCAAGGGTCCCTTTGAAGAGCCGTCCCCAGCTATAATTTGATAAACCCGGCGCTGCTTCTACTGCTCGCGAATGGAGCAAGGGCTGTCTCAGCACCCTGCGAGAGCTTTTTGGCTCGCAGAGGGCTTTCCTCATTCTCCCTCTCCTTGGGTAAACTTCCCACAAGACAGGAGAGGCGCCCTTCCCACCCACCACCACCACAAAAACATATGAGGTATCAAAAGAAATAAAGACACCAGCCACACTAATAAACACTGGGGCCTTCTGGCGTCTCTGTAACCCTCCTAGACTGACTCTCTTTTTTTTTTTTTTCTGATGCTCAAGGAGACAAGCCATGCTTGCTTGCTGCTTGAAAATCAATGGCCTATTCTGCAAAGGAATGAAATATGTCAACAAGACACTCCTACCAGGGCTTCTGAGCCAGGCTGGCTCTGGATAGTCCGAAGGGTTGAAGGCATGAGGTGGCCTGTGTTTATCATAGAACTTTTTAGACTTCATGTACACTACAGGAAAAAATAAGGTACAATAAATTTAAAGCTCTGTCATTGCACAAATATTAGGCACCATGTGTCTGATAGATTTTGTTGCCTAATGTCACAGATTCCTCTTCAAATGGTTCTGATTTGTCTCAGTCTTCCACCCCAACCACATCCCATACAAGACTAGTGAAAAATGGTGAGAAGCTCAATGTAAAATTTCCCAATTTCCTGGGGCTTCTTGGAAGGAAATTCAAAATTCCAGAGACGAGTATTATCAATGCTTGGAAATCTGAAAAATGTCAACCAAGTGTTACGCCCACACTTTTCTCTGCCTGAAAATGAAATATTTTTGCTGTGCATACAGGTGAGAAGGGCAGGTAAATAAAGAGTAAATAAAGAGTAAATAAAGAGTAAATAAAGAGTAAATAAAATACATACAGGTGAGAAGGGCAGGTAAATAAAAGTCAGGAAATAAAAGGTGGGTAAATAAAGGTCATTCTATAGTCATTCAGGCATTGAAATGGGCACCAAGAGATTGGTGATTTGATGCCCAGCTACATTAAAGATTTACTGAGTAAATCAGGGACACTATCCTCCATTTATCAGGGACTCCATCCTTTGAAGCATTTAGGAATGAATTTTGTGCTCCCTTCCCTTACTGGAGTACTGAGGGAATAAAAATTATTATTGATGCTAAAATGATTAGACCTTGAAAAATCAATATCCTTACAAATATTTCCTGTGACTGGATGCTGATGTTGACACAATCAACAGGGCTGTGACAACAGAACAGGCACAAAATCAATGTGTTTTTTTTTTTCATGGGAGACAATGTACTTTTTATTTTTGCCTTAATTTAATTAAAATTAATTTAATACAAAGGACTGGGATGTTGGATTCTCCCATTGTCTTTTAATCCCGTATTTTAACGGTCTACAAACAGATCTGATAGACATGAATTCAAAGAGTCACTTTTCATCTCCACCATGTTTCTGCTCTTTTAACCCTGCTGACTTCTGAGAAGTCGCTCAGAATTGCAACCGGAGCAAAGAGTACTGAAACCAGCCCTCATTTTAGCAGAAACAAACAGCTGCGATTGTTTCTCCTTATAACTCTTGCCCTCCTCTGAGCAGTAACACAGTGCCTGTTGTGAGGGGTGACTCCCAGACCTTCCCTTCACACATGAGCTTTCCACCCCATTTAGCTCCCTGACTTGTTTATATTTTTGTTCAGAGTGCATTAAGCAAACATATATGGATAAACAATATTTTCCCCTGCGCCAATAGTTGTATTTGGGTCATTGGTGCCTTGTATCTTTCCCAAGACAAGAATGTTAAAAATACGTATATATTAAGAATGGCTGCTCTGTTCTGAGATGAGAGAAGAGCGGCTGTGCCAGTACTCCAGCTTCCCAAGTTTTATAGACCATGTGGGCTGTGGTTGAGATCAAAGATATGGACATATTTTCCCCCAGAAAGCCAATAATGGGAGGTTTCCATAGCGATGGAAAAGATAATCCTGCGAAAAAATAAAAAAGTGGAAATCCTCCAGGTTGCATCCAACCCTTCCACGCACTCTACTGCTGAAAATGAGAAGTTGGTGCTGCTCTGCTGAGCGACACCAGAGGAACTGCTTAACCATATGGTCTAATTATGGCTTTTTGTGTACTTTCCATGTATAAATGACTTTCAGGATTGCTGTCAGGAACAAGCAGCACACTACACTGTAGCGGTGCCAATTCTCATCATTTCATTATGTTTTGTCACAACTGGCACTTTTCCTAAACATCAGCTCTTTGACTCAGCCAATTAAGAGAGGATCTCGGCTTTCACAAAGGACAGACATCTCTGGTCTTGAGTCTTGCAGATCAAAGCTTGTAAATATGACCTGAACAAGCCTCTTTAAGGCTCAAGCCAATGAACCGAAGCAAAAAAAAAAAAATAGTTGTTTTTTTTTCCAAGTCACATATTTTCTACACCCATTGCATTGAAGCAGGGGACACGGTTCATGGGCTCTGCATGCCAAGGTGGGCAGCTTTGGTGCACACACACGTATGGTCACAGGAAAATGCCCCATTCTTGTAGTCTACATGCTACAATTACATGTGAGCACATCCATACCATCCACACTGCTCCTGCAGTTGCAGTGCCCACCTCTTCTGCCTTCCCAGCTGCTGAAAACAGCTCTCAGCTGCAGCCAGGGAGGGGTTTTCCATTGCAACGCTTTTCATTGAAAATGCTGATTCCAATAAACTGATTCATTTGGGAATTCTTTTTTTTTTATGTGCTGCATTCACAAAGCTATTGTAAACCTGGCTTAGACATGAAAATACTTCATTTTGATGGTTTCAAAAGAGACATTTATATGGTATTTGTTTTCAATGCTTTACAACAGATGGGGTGATTGGTCCTTTGGAGGTGCTTATCTCTATATGGACTGCAAAGAGAGTTTGTCTAGCTTTAAACAAAGCTAGATTAGATGATTCTCACTCTATACCTACATTTCTGTAATTCTAAAGATATTTTAAAACCTAAACCAAAATACTCTGTCCAAGATAAAGACAGTGTTTTGTCACAATCTCTTTTGAAAGAAAAATTAAAAATTTGTTCAAGCCAATTGAATAAAATCTCAATATTTTGGCTTGCGTGCACAACAGAAAAATCATTTTGCCATGCAGCCCCTCTCTTTTCACAGCTAGTGGCCGTGTCCTACCCTCCATGTAATAGGGATTTCCAGGTAAAATGGCTTTCATGTTAACAGACTATGAACTCCATTTCTGGTAATAGATAAGCATGACATCTGGTTGTCCTTTCCAGACACCTCTGTTCAGCAGGAAAATAGATAGGAGGGGCTAGCAGGATTTCGAACAGTTAAATGTCTTTTCGTACTCAGTGCAACTCTAAACAGCTAGCTCAGATGCAATGAGATCAAGTTTGAGCAGAAAGCTTCCAGGGAATGTATCCTATGCAACACAGTTTGCCAGCTAGAGAAATAAAGCTTTCTGTGAATCTTGAACCAAAGTAGTTAATCAGGGATCGACTCAGGTCTCTGGTTACGTCCAGTGCTGTAAGGTGGATGGAGTCCTACCCATGCTTCCTTCAACACAACCGCAAACAGACAGCATTTTCTGAGCAAAAAGTCATCATCTTTCTAGTACTTCACTACTTCTTCACCTGGAAATCCCATAGCAGGTGTCAGCTCATTCCTTGGACATCCCCTCGGGCTGGGTCATGCAGCTCCTTGTCCCATTACACAGGCAGAGGTGGGAGGTGAGTTCAGGCACACGTCTGCTCCTGGCACGCTGTAGACAAGGACAGAGATCTCTGTGCCTGGACACACACAGTGAGGATTCAGACGTTTTGCTCCAGAGGCTGCAGTGAATATTTTATATGCAAGACAGCCTGCATTGAATTTTGCAGGAGCCAGAGGTCGCTCCCTGGCCAAGGTACCACTGACAGTAGAGATTAATCTTCTTTGAGGGGTTGGCATCTGTCTTCACGCTACATTAAAATATAATTCCTTCCCTTTCCACCATGTAGTAAATGGAGAAATTTTCTCTGAAGGAATAAATAGCATTAGGATTGATTACACAGTGCCAGTTGATTTATTTTATTTATTATTTGCAATTATATGATTTTAAAATTTCAAAACAAAACATGATTTATGAAGAAATATATATATATGTTTTATTCTCTTTCATTCAAGTTCATTTTGAAACTCTAAGAACAAGGGATTTTAAGATACCTGCGTGACTTAGGAAAGTACTTGCATTTCAGCTGGCTTGTGTTTCCTAGTGAAAATGCTCTGCTGGCATTTGTCCAGCCTGGTTTAATTACTTCTGCTTTATGTGACAAAGCAGGAATTCCAGCCTGTTCATCCTATCTGTAATGTCTGTCATTACCAAAGTTTAATCCCATGTAGCTTTCTACTGTTTATTATTTATTCACAGCCTATGCTGAATAAATAGCGGTGAAAAGACCTGCGGAAGAAGAGTGTTTTCTTTGGCATTTCTTGGTATAAGTGCTCTCTATTCAAAGCATCTGACACTGTACTTGCTGTTTGTCCTGCCTCAACCATATTTATTGCCTGGCCATAATTTCTTCGGCTGTGTATTAAGCATGTCATTGCATCTGAAAAAAGAAATTCCAAGCCACGAACTATAACAGGAATGCTAATGCGTTGCAATATTCCTCCGCTTTCATTAACATTTAAGTTAAGATTCTTAGGATTTTTAAAGCATAAAGAGAGGGAAAGCATTACCCAGCCCCATTTCAGCCCAGGGTTTGTCCTTTGGCTCAACCCAAGTCTCTGTACCTCAGTCTCTGAATCTCTACAACCAGGGTAAGTATTGGATCGCAATCGGAAGAAGGGGGAAAGATTTCGCAGAGTTTTCCCTCCCTCTTTCCAAAGCTGAAACTTCATCATTTCAGTGTGATGGCAACACATGAAGCATGTCTAATACTCGCTGATCTTATAAGACTTCGTAAACTTAAGCCCATTGATGTCGATATGCTGCTCTATGAGCTGTGAAAGAGCTGCTGAGGAGATGTAAAGTCCCATTTCAAACCACAAACAGACTGATCATAAATAAATGTTTCAGTCACATAAAAGGCAATTTAAGGATACTTCCTACTGTCTTCATTGCTTCGTAGTAAGGCAGTTTCTTGAACTACAGGGCAAGACCCTAGGAAAGCTGGAAAAGGGAGGAAAAAGGATAGCAAAGGATTAGGAGAACCAGAGTGCGGTGGCTTATCTGTATTTTTAAGCGTTTAATTGAGCATTAGCTGTGTTAATCATAAAAAAAAAAAAAGAATAATTTTAGGTGGAAAAAGCAAGAAAATAAATAGTAATGACTTTGACCTCCCGCAGCTGAATTCATCAGCTGCTGGTGACTGCAGAGACCAAGTTACAAGAGACAAGTCAGGGGGTGCTGGAAGCTCTGAACTCAGGGCTGGCACAGGGAGTTTCCCGCCTGATAAAGCAAAACGAAGTTGAAAACAAAACACCAAAGCAGCAGCTTCAAACACAGGAAGAGACTTCTCTGTTAAGCTGTGGGGTTCCTTGACACGGGATGCTCCGGATTTCCAAAAATGTGCTTGGGTTCAAAGAGCCACTAGGCAAATCCATAGAAGAGGAAGCCGCAGAGAGCTATTAGATACGAGAGATACACCACTAGTTTAGCTGCAGGTCACTGACAGGAAGGAAAATATTCTTGAGAAGCAACATTACATGGTTGTAACAAGGTCATAAACAAGGTTTGCCATCTTCATATGCTCTTCCCCATATTCTCTCTGACCCTCTCTGCCAAAAACTGAACCTTTTTTAAAGCAGGAGCCACTCAGTGCCTCCTCAACATACACCTACACGCAGGGATCACCCAGCTCACTCTCTTCATCCTGGGATTATTATACTGCTACTGGCAGATACAGGTATTTAGCAGTTCCTGGGTAATGTAAAGATACTGTAAAAAAAAAAAATAAGTGATGTACTTGTGGTTTCATGGTGGTTGCACCACAAAAGGGGGAAGCGAGGATGTTTCTGTGCAGGGGTGTAGGTTTTTGGAGACAAACCTATAGGAGATACCAGAGTTTCTAGCTGGTTGGCAGCCCTGCTGGTCACTGTGATGTGCTTGGGTGGCTCAACACCCTTGCTGGTGTAAATTGGCTGCGTAGGGGATGCTGGACCAGGATTCAGCACAGCAGTGCTTAATTCCTGGTATTAGCATTGCTTTTTGGTTCTGTGTCACTCAGTTGCTTAATATTTAGAGGCCACAATTTCCATCTGAGAAAATGGGTCTGAGAACATGTCATGTGTTGTCTTGACCCTTATGGTCGCATGTTTCTTGCGGTAGGTATTCACAGTTGCTGTATGTCTATGGAGTGCCCAGCACAACAGGGGCTAATTCATCTGGCACGACTAAGCACTGTTACAAAAATTAAACAAACTTTCTAATATATTTCATTCTTTGTGGTGGTGTGTGTGTGTGCATTGTTGGTTGTTTTTTTTTTTTAATTGCCCCCCTTTTTTGATTTTTATATTGGTTGTTTGTTTGTTTTTTTTTAATTGCCCCCCTTTTTTGATTTTTATATGAACATCCCTGTAAAACATAGCATACAAAGGAATACCAGGAAAATTACACCTATTTCTTGTCTATGTTTCAAGCATCTCTATTCCCATTTGAAAACCCTCACAAAACTTTCTCCTCCCACACAGGAAATTGGGTTTTCTGTTCCCTCAGAGGCTCAGACTCCTCAAGAGCTGTGCACCTGGGTAAGTTATAGTTTCCACACAGCACATGCATTTCCAGCATCTCCCCAGGGCTTTTTCCCTATAGTCATCAGAGATCTCGTAACAAGCATACATATGCATGCTCTGAGCTGCCAACAGACCGAGTGCTAGAGGACAGATCATAACAGAAGTTGAAGCATTCTTTCAGGAGGTCTCAGTCTGATTTGGGGTTATACTGATCTAAATCATAAGGTGCTCCTGCGAAATCACTGCCTGTGGAATGAATGCACAAGTCAGAGCAAAATTAGGTCCCCGGAATGGTGCAGGTTAATGGGTTTCAGAAGTATGCAATGGAGTCATGTTAACAACCTATCTGTGCCTCGTGGATCTATATGGGGATTCTCTGCAACTTCATCCATCACTCTGATGAAGGCATCATCTCCCAGACGTCATATCAGCCCCTCATGTAGACGCCAACTTCTGGCAATCAAGTGTTACGTTCATCCTAGAGCTAACTCAGTAACTTTTGTTGTTGCTCGCTTTTGTTTTGGTTTGTTTGGGTTTTGTTTGGTTCTGTTTCAGGGAAATGGTCTTGAGCTGATCTGCCTCTAATCCCATGCTGGTGTAACTTTCTTTGTTGCAGTAACACTGCTCCTGACGGATGCAGGGTAAATGAATGCAGAACCAACTCCGGCGTGTGTTGGGTGACATTCCAGGTTCTTGGCAGCTGAGAGATTTATAATCAAGGGAGGCAAAAAGTTAGAAACCACGTGTTGGAACAAGAAATAAACATCCTGGGTTGTATCCGATCATATAGGCTTGTTGTAGGGGTTTGGCTCATGAGGGACTTGGAATCAGGGACAAAAAATGAGCCCTTAAGTCCACAAAGCACTGACATTCTCCACCTATTAAATTAAACAGGAAATTAGTGTTGAGGGGAAGTCGCAGAACCATTAATAACTATTTTGTTTTGTGGGAAACCAAGTGGATATCCATCTCCCTCGCTGTGCGCTGCTCTCCTGCTAACATGAAAACTTTCACACCACGGTCATGTCAAGAGCCCAGTGCATACATTCCCATCTAGTGCTGTCTAGTGCACGATGAGATGGTCTGGTAGGTGTTACAGTAGAGTAAATATTTTGAGGACTAAAGTAAATGGCAGTGTGTTCTCCCCACAAGGCTTTCTGTCTAAATTTGCAGACTCATTCTGGAAAGCAACTCCGTAAAGAAGAGGTGAGAGCTGCCACCTGGGCCTTTCAGCTTAGAGCAGCATCTTAATCTAGGAGCTCTAGGAGCAGTCCCCAGGTTTCAGCAGTGCTATTCATACAGAGGAAGAGGACAACATCTGGCCTTGCATTTTACAAGTTATTTTTTCGCTTTGCCCAGGTTTGCAAGCAGCCCAAATAATGGGAAATCAGACTCCTACAGCAATAACAGACTGCGTAATGCTGGAGATGTCGTTGTTGTTGTTCCAGTGTAAGGACGCAGTGCATCTCACCATGGTATCTGAGGTATTTGCCTACCTATATGCAACTTCAAAACTGATGCCTAGCAAGTAAAAAAATCATTTTTAATATTATTGTGCTTCTCTGGACATAAAAATGCTATAAAGTTTGTAAGCCTTACCAGTGTAGCAGACAAAACTGATAGCAAGGGTCCCTAAATAATGGCCTGGATCATTATGAAGACATTAGTTCTCCAAATACTTTAGAGAGGGCTATGTTATGACGGGAAGTTCAGCTCCATCCCTTCCTTTAGTTACACAACCCCAGCGACTTAATGTCAGCTCCTAGTTCTGGGAAAGTGCCTGCTTTAAATGGGCCTAGCAGAGCTTTATTAATGCTCCATTCATGCTCATTTTCTTCGTACAAGCTGTCACTATTACTCAGCAGCTACTGCAGATGTGCATTCATTAGGTTCAAGTGGACAGAAGGAAAAAAAAAAAAAAGGGTTATATCAAACCTGGCTCTTTGGAGCTCTGTGAAATGAGGCTGTTGCCACCTCGGGGAGCTGCGAGCAGCCACATCGACATCCTAAAGCTCAGCAGCTCACCGAGGTCTCGCAGTTCAGCCGGTGCTCCTGGCCGCGGCGGGGTTGTGTCAGCTCCTCTGGGTCCGCAGGGGTGCATGGTCACCAGCATCACCCTTTGCAGCTCCTAATCCCTTCCTGGCCCCAGCGGGTCACCTGCAGTCTGCGGGATAGCTGGCCTAACCCTGATGTGTCGCTCTTTCTCCTGCCAGTCAACAGTCAGAGCTCTGCAAATAGCACTGTTGGACTAAACCCCCATCACCAGGAAAAAAAAACATTAAACAAAACACCTAGTTTATTCCTAAATTTAGGTTTCCTTGTGCTGGTGACTGGGCATATCAAGGTGATCTATCAGTTCAGCAGCTGTTTTAAAGCTCTGGTGGAGGCACAAATGTCCAAGCAGCAGGGCAGTGAGAGAAATTGGCTTTAATACACAGATGCCCACCTCTGCCTGCATTTATGGGGTATGGTCTGGGCTACAGCAGAACATGTTAGCCAGAAGCAGATGGCCAGTGTAATAACTTCTTATAGCACAGGTCAAGGAAAAAGGCAATGTGGGATTGATTAGAGCATAAATCCTCTAGCAGAACCAGCCAGGAAGAGCTGCAATAGCAGATGGGTCCTTACATTCATCTCCGAATCCTTCCTGCTATGCAGAGCTCATCTCACAGATGCTGCCAGTGTCTCTGTGGACAGCAGGGTCTGCAGAGACCGTACAGGTGTCCTTCTTCCAGAGCCAGCAGGATACACTGCAGTCACTGTGATCTGTACTGTGCAGGTGTACGCATCTCACCCTGTGCGTCAATTACCCCAGAAACACAAAGGGTAATCTACTTTCTTGGGTAGGATTCCAAGGCAAGAAGGGGAGTATTTGGATAGGAATCCATAGAAAAACCCCAGAACCTGTAGAAAATAGCAAAAGGAACCTTTCCCCCAAACCAGGGCTCCTGCAGCCACCCTGCACAGCGTCAACTTGGAGACCAGCAGGCTGCCAGAAGTGACAGCTTTCCTGGGAGATTTAAAACTGAAGTTCCTTCTGACAGCTTAATCCCTTGCATGTATATAGCACTTCACATGCCCAAATATTAACTGATTCATGGTTAATTAACTTCTGGTTATAAATTTCCCCTGGCACTTTTTGCAAGACTCAGGATGTGAATGTTAAACCAAGTGTCCCAGGCAAACTGCAGCACTGTAAGAAAAATAATGGGGCAGATCATCACCTGCTTTAGTGCAGCTATGTAGATTTACTCGAGCCCAGGCCCTGACCCAGTGGTCCTTGAATTTATTAAAGCAAACTGCAATGAATGAACTGCAGAGCTCCTTCCTATACATAACTCCAGTAATTAATTCCTTGCTAAGGCAAGGTATGTGGTATAAAATAGCATGCTCACTTGTATTCAGGTGAATATTTTGGCATAAAATGGAGGAGATAAAGAAAGGTGGCTCAAGGCAGTGGAAATGAAGAAGGAGTGTTGCAAAAGATCACTCTATATAAAGGCTGGTAAAGGCAGAACCTAGTCATTTGCTTGAGCAGGATGCAGAAAGAAAGGAAAATTTTACCCAAAACCAAACAGGGCAGGATGGCTCATTCACCTCGGTGCCACTATGCACCACCAAGAGCTGGTGACATTTCATGGGCACCTCCCCAATGGCCTCTGACAGGGAAAGTGTACGCCTGAGCTGCCTCCCCCCTCCTCTCCCTCACTTTGTGTAATGGTCTTTGGAGACCCTCAGGAATTTTCCAGAGAACTCCGTTTCCTTTGACAAGTGCCAATCCAGTGAAACCAAAATTACTCATGAGCATTTCCAATCTGTGCTATTTGACCTGGGGTGGAAAAAGGGTTTGGAAATATTAGGCAGATACACACACGCACACACTTCTGGATCTCCATACACATATCAGCCCCATTCTGGCTTATGACCCTACAGTATTAGGCCTAATATTTCATGAACCTGATAAATACTTTCCAAGAGTTCAGTGGTTTCTCCTCCAAGCATAATTTGTGGAGGGCTCTGATACGTACCTCTGGCTTCCCCAGGCATCTAGCCCCTCTGGAGAGTGCTGGTACATCAAACTTAAACAGTTTTATGCAACCACAGCACTGCTGAATTCGATTCTGGGGAACAGTCTCCTTTCTTTGCCATGATTTCAGCCCGACTCCCTTGGGCTGAGGCACACTTCAGGTAGCCACCCTAACAACGGGTCACAGCACTGGCTTCACACCAATTTCTGTCAAGGGAGATGAGTTTGAGGAGTCTACAGGTGCCATCAAGGACTTGGGACACCTTTAGTGTAGAATGAGTTTCCAAAATCATGCCAATCATTTCAATGGCCACTTGGCAGACTGGACACTTGCTCTTAATTGTGGATTATTCCCTTTTTATAATAGGTTTTGTGCAGCACTTCAAGGTAAAGTCTTCCCTTGAGTTCATGTCCCTTCTTATGCCTCCTACCTGGAGATCTCTATGAAGCCCTTGCTTACTGAGAAGTGCTTACTGGGGATGAGAGTTAAGGATGGATACACAAGAACAAGAGGGCTTCAGACCTACATAAATTACTCGAACAACAGAGCAACTTTCTTAAAAAAAAAATAAAATAAAATAAAAAAGTGAAAAGATTTAGGTTGCAATTTATTGATTCACCAGCACAAGACCCAGTTCGGGAGCAATTAAACTGGTTTAAAGATGCTTTAAGGTGGTGATGCTTGTTTGCTGATGGGGGAGTGGAGCCTGTTTAAGATGCTACTCTACAGCTGTTTTCCATCACTCTTTTGATGAAGATCACATCAAGAGCAGCTCTAGCAAAACAGATCACGTGGGCACCTGCTTTGTCTGTAACAGTTTAAATAGCCATTCACTGTGAGCCACACTAACCGTGCTGACCACATCAAAACCAACACAGCACCTTCAGATACTGATTTGCACCAGATTTGCTGATGGCAAGAGTAGCCAAGGGAGAAGAGTTCTTCCAAATGTATGAACCATCCGTGGTATTACTACAGATGAACCCTAAACTTGGACGGGGATATTGTGCTAGATGGTGTAGAAAAATAAAATAAAATATGACAACACTTAATGCAGACAGTTTCTATTCCAAGTGTGCTTTAAGTCTAAAGAGGCAACAGGGAGATGCAGACTGAGGTGGAAATACAAAGAAACAATAAGACATTATGGAGTAGCGCACTAGAAATCAATATCAGCATGCTAGTGCTCAGCAGTTATCAAATTCTTTGAAAGAATCACAGCACAGGTGAGTTTTTAGGGGGGATTTCAGAGAGCTGTAACAGGCTGGGCGCCATAGCCACCTCCTCACCAGCAGGACAGCAGCTTTGCAGCATAGACAATACTGTCAGAGCTGATAATGGTTTCCTTTTTGTGCAGAGACAAAATAATAAATAGTGCAGAGGTGGCAAGTAATTAAGGCACACTTACCCTTTCTCACAGTGCAAATACAGGAGAATAATACAAAGGAAAAGAAACAGCTAAAGGAGGAAAAAATATTTTTTTATATATGGGCGTTATTTACCTGAGAATCTCATTGTTGTGTGATTTCACTGCGTTAAGACACTAACAGAATTAAGGAAAAAAAATTATTCTGGTATTTTTACAGAGCAGGAAAGGATCCACAGTGCTGCTGAGAAATAAGATGATATTAACTAAGCATCAGCTAAGATAAATCAGGGAGAAATTCACCCTCAGGGCAGTTTGTTCCCTGGGCAGCTGTCTAGTGTCATGTAAAAGCAAAATGTTATGAATGCCTCTTCCTGGACTTGGGAGAAGGGTGATCACTCTGGTATTTAATAAGGCATAAACAGGAATGAAAATGTCCTTTACAATTAAAACACTTAATGGAGCATGTCTGAGTGGATTCTCATGTGTCTAATAAGCACAGTCCCAGTGCAGCCTATCAGTGAGGGTATTAACAGAGCCTCTCTTCTCCATCTAAAGGGTTATTTACACTTGTAAGAATTCAGTACATTTGAAATCTCTACCCTTCTGTTACATTTAGTTGAAATTGGCACATGAGTTCAAAACTAGTTAGGAAACACACCTGCTACATAAACACGTACATGCACATACACAACATACTGCGCAATGGCAAAAGTCTTATTCTGTTAAGAGACGGGGTTTAAAAAGCAGTGTGGGCACAGGAACATTACTTCTTTTACCCCTTCCCAAAATCCAGACCTGAATTCACAGCAGCATTTTACACCTATGTTCCCAGAGGGCATCTACAGCCACGTTCAGGGCTGGGATGAGGACAGAAAGCAGGGACCAAATGTCCTCTGACATCCCAAGCCATAGGGCTGGGAGCACAAGGGACACGCTCACCTCCCTCCACCCGTACTTTGGTGTTTACTCATAGACAGGATATTATGGGTTAGGGATTGTAGTCACCTCCCAGATCCCTTAGAAGAACAAATTCTTGGGGGACACGTGCTGGAGGACAAGGACCACAGCCACCGAGCCTCCAGCCCCAGACGGATGCTGGCTGTCCCCATACAAACCCTCCTGGTGCACCCCATTGACAATCCTTCACAGCCACCAAGGCATGCTCATCCCCACTAGCTTTCACAACAGGGCTTGCCAACCTCCACAACGATCTACGCACAGTGATTTGTGATGTACTGAAACACAGTTTACATTGCAAAAAGCTCTAATATGTCCCTGGAAAGCAATTAAGAGAGAGTTGCATATGAGCGTTAAGAGTTTTGCTTCGTGAGCAGATGTCCTCTTGGCGGATGCGCCTCCGACCCCTCGCTCCAGCAAGCCTTGCTCCACCTTGGAGTCGCAGCAAGGAGAGGGGCCGTCCTGCTCCTGCTTAGCCAGGCTGACTTTTACGAGGCCTTCCTCCGGAAATAAGAAGTATGGTAAAGCGAGGTGATCTTCCCCCGCGGCTGCTGGTGTGGATTATGGAGCTGGCAGCAGCAGGAACGCATTAAGGAAAGCTCCCAGCAATGGGTAAGTTTTAAAATGAAAGCTGGCTCAGTGTTAATGCGCAAGTAATGTGTCCCAGCTGTCTTTAATAAAACAGCCAGCTGAAACTCAGCATCATAATAAACGGAGAAGGGATTTCACAAACATCCTGGCTGATCAGAAAGAGACTCTCTTTTTTTTTCTTTTTTTTTTCTTTTTTTTTTCTCTCTCGGAGATTGATTAAACATTTCCTGTTTTCAGCTTTCCAGAAAGGTCTTCGGAAGCCTCCACCTGCTGCCTTCATGCCGGCAGCATCATTTTTCAAGGCCCTCTCCCCATCCTGGCAGGACGCGGATACGGGAGGCTTTGTGCAGACCTGGTGCCCGGGCAGGAGGCGCCTCTGCTGCAGCCGCAGCCCCGTTGGGTTGGATCCCATCCCTGCAGGCATGGGGTGGAATGATGCTGGTGGCAGTCCCAAACATCTGGGAGTCTCACAAGACCCAAATAGGAACCTTACAACCCGTCACATCCTATTTGCAGACAAGTCACAGAAGTTGCCTACAGCTGACAAATAAACCTTGGAGTGTCAATGACTTCTGCTTTTGCCAGTGATTCAAAGTCACCCTAGGGCTAGACCATCAAAGCTGCTTAAGGGTTCAGTAACTCACGTAGGCACAAAAAAGGCTGGGCTGGGTTTCATTCCACTGAACTTGGGATGTCCACTTTTAGAGTGTCCCAGCCAGTGGAGCAAAACAGACACCTTTGGGTACAATTCATGTGAATTAACTTGAGGTTGTATAGGATATGTTTTAGCACATGCTAGAAGCAGATGGACATGACTGTGTACCTCTTGTGTCCATAGCCAAACTCCTCTTTCTATCCCATGACTAAAGCCTAGAGGAGGAGAGGAGGTTCCCCTGGCCAGCCAGTCCCTTCTATAGCCCTTTCCGCAAACACCTCTGAATCAGGTAACTGGAAGAAATAATGTGATTTTTCTCAACTTTTTGACAACCTCTAAACACCAAAAAGAGACTGAAATCCAAAATGAGGGATGAAAGCTGCCTTGAAATTCTCATATGCTCCTGCCTCTGCCTAGCAAGCAAGCAGTATGCCTGACCTTCAGCTGAGGTACATGGGCATTTTGCCAGCCAATAAAGTCAAGTTTCACCAATTAACTTTCAGTAGTGGAGGTTCTGGGTAGAAGTACTCAACTTTAATCCCAGATAATGCATGACAACTTTCGGTGCACTCATTCCAAATGTTTAATGGGTTTCAGTATTTCCTATAGCTCTATAATATCTCCCACAAAAATATAAATCATCTCTGTGGTATAGAAGAGAGAAAAGACTTGAAATTTTGACTATAGCAGAAGTAAAAACATCTCCTCATCACCTCTTGGTTTCAGTGGGAGGTATGTGTCCGAATATCTCTAGAATTCAAGATTCACCTATTGTTTAGAAATGCCTATGTTGTTATCCCGATGTCAAAACTAGGGATCCTTTCACAATTTGGAATTCAACTTCTTTTTGCCCTAAATTTCCACATCTGACAAGGGTGTTGCCAGGATTAGTTAATATTGTAAAGTGGTGATTGATGAGTGGATCTTTCAAAACACAAAGTGCCGCCTAATGCCGAGGATTTTCCGGAGAGCTTGGAGAGTGACATTCCTAAGGAGCTAGTCTGAACATGACCTCTCTAAATCATAAAATTATGATATAAACCAACGTAAAATGGAAATATTCTCTAATGTTCATTTTCGGTAACAGACTGGAGATTGGAGAGGGCTTCAGTTGATGCTTCTGGCTACCCATAAACTTCTGCAAGATTTGCAACGTTCTGAGGGATGTTCCAAGAAAACAGATTAGTTTTCTTTCCCCCGCAGTCTTATTTTACTTTGAATCCTCAGCAATTTCTTTTCCTAAAACAAGGTATCAAAATATCTTGGATGGAATTATGCAATACATACCATGAAACACCTTGCCAAAAAACATTCACTTCAAACGGTATTTGTTTGGAGTACCTGAGTTTTCCTTAGCCTCAGGAATTCTGCTTAGCACAACTCCATAATAATTTAAAATGGAAACAAAATGACATTAAGCTTTATCAGCCAAATTCAGTAGCTTTTTTAGTCTTTGGAGATTGATCATGGGTAAGTGAGAATAAGTATTTCAGGAGTTTTCTCAAATTTTCTTACATGTGTTTATCCTTTTTTCTCTTCTGCACAATCCTCTTCTTTATTATCCTCGTAAAAGTTTTCAACAGGCTTCAGGCTATGAAAAGACTGAAGATAAAGTGTAAGCAGTAACACATTCCATGACCATTATCTATATTTCTAAAATAGCTATCAGTGAAATACTTCATATTTTCAGGATTTTGTTTTTTCAAAACAGCAGCACAGACATCCCACAGAAGTGCTTTAGAATAGCTCATACTCTTTATGGTTTTGTAGTCCATGCAATCTACCAGCCCACAAATGCTGAAAAACAGATATATTTCAACAAGCTAAAAATATTTTCCTTCAAAATTTTCTACCCAAGAATGAACTTATGTCAAAAATGTCATATACTTAAAGAAAATAGTAATAACAAAACCCTCTTTTGAGAAACCTTCCATTTCAAAATTTAAAGACAAGAACCTTTTTCAATATGTGAAATGCTTCAGTTTGGGGACTAAAGAAAATAAATATTTTTTCCTGCTGAAAAAGCAGAGAAACAAAAGAGTGGACTCATTTCTCTCTCTACCTTAATGCTCCCATTCCAACAGCAACACCAAAAATACACAAAATCAAAATGAAATACAGAGTCTAGAATCAGGAACCATCCTCTCCTTTTTCATTATGTCACAAGGAATAGGTTATATCCCCAGCAGTGAGAGCATTTCTGGTGAAAGCTAAGTCCTGGACAAACCGACAGTCTTAAAGTGGAATGTGGTCCCAGAAGGAAGGTTAGATTTTGCTGAGCCCAAAATTTCTCCTTCAAAGATTTGCCAATTAAGTTACCACTTTGGTCTGCAAATTGCCATTGAACTCACATCTCATACTCCAAGCAAAGTAAAACGTTACAGTACACACTACAAAACCAGTCTAGGAGCTTGCCCGGGACAGGTGGACACTTTGACCTTTGAAACAGTTGGGTCCTTTCATTTTCTATTTCTAAAGCCTAGAATTAAGTGCTCGTCCCAACCACATAACCTTGAAAAAGGCCTTCAGATAGCACAACCTGCGTCTGTTGCACAGCAATGCTCAGAGGCCTGAAAAGGGAACAAGCCTCTATTGTTTCTGATGCTGCCCCTTCCCCCAAGATTTTTGGTCTGCCACATACAAAGCAAGGATAAAGGAAAGGGGCTGTTATTACCCTCCTTCACGTCTCCATTTTACGGGCTGAGAACCAGGGCCGAAGGTCCCATGACTTATTCTTGGATGCACAACCAAAGCCTGTGCCAGCAACGGTATTTAACCCAGCTCTTTGTCTTAGGCCAATGCTTTATCACTAAGACCCACTTTCTCCCTCCATCGATTTAAATAAATAAATAAATAAAATAACCATTTTCTGCCTGTCCCTGCTCTTTTCCTGTGGCACGTCATCCCTGTCAGCCAGTCCCTGGCACCTATCCAACCAATGTGGCCATTGCTTCTTAGCAGCTTCGTTCCTCTGAGAACATTGCTATTGTCATGATATTCCACTCAGATCAAAGGTCCCAACCAAGACGGAGGCTCGGTTGGTTTAAGCATCACCTAAATTTACATTTCTATAAAGTAAGCCTTCCTATAAAGGAACGGAGCTGATGCATAAGTCAGCTTTTTAGGTACGGCACGTCCTTGGCAGTGGAGAAGCGACTGCTGCTCACACAAGCCATCATTTCAGGCAACTGGCAGACAATTTCCCATGACACCAAACTGTAGTTCTTGGAAAAAAGTGTGATTTGTGATTGGGACAGACAGGTTCCCTTTGGCAGGATGGAGACAATGCTGGTACACGCACACCCAGCTTGTTCAAAGCACTGCAAATAGTAGCAGTACTGGTCTTTAGTGGAGACCAGCTTTGGCAGAGCCAGAGACAAAGCTGTTGTCTCCCAAACCTGTACTAAATAAAGACATGAGTGATGGAGTGCTTGCTTAGACTCCGTGCTGATTATAAAGGGATTTTTATCACAGGAGAGACTGCTAATTTATAACTCCATCCGTGTTAATTAATGAACAGACTTTTTTTTCCAGATTCTCCAGCAGTCTAAATAGGAAAGTTTATATTTATTTTCAGGAGATTAAAGAATGGGATGTCCAAATTAAGTGACTGTTTAGGAACTTCTATATTCACGTGTCTTGTCACGGTTGGTCTTGAACTTGTCCTTCACAATAGCTATGCTGACATTAATGGAATAGACACTGGTTTGGGCCCCGCCGCAGGGGCCATGCTGTGATTATATCAGTAAACAAGCCCATCTTTTGTGAGTTTTTTGAAATTTGTTTTTGTTCTACAGCCGAATGAAAACCAAACTTTCTAAATTTATTTCACACACAGGAAGAAAAAGATATGACAGGCCATCCTGGACCACAGAAACTTTCCTAATAGGAAACATAGCTTCAACAAACCAGCTTTTACTGACCTAAGGAAAAGAAAGACGTAAACAAGCACAGTGAAAGAAGAGCTCGTTGGAAGATCGCAGACCAGCTGCAGCAGGGAGACCCTTCACAAAGAGCGCAGTGGGAGGACAGAGCTGTCACTGCATCATTGCTCTGCTCATCATCATGACCTTCAGGATGGTGTACAGGGGTATGGAGGAAAGCCCACCTCCATGAGCACGGGTATAATGCATGGAGAAGACAATTCCCCCTTGTGCCACTTAGCCACAGGCACGGTTTGCTTCAGGGGAAACAGTTGTGCATGCAGCATCCGTAGCAGGGACAGCATCTAGCTCCACACGCAAAGGACAAAGCATTTCCAGCAGACCTTTTTGCTGACGTTCAGACTGACTTTGAAGCGTCTTGTTCCTAGGGCTTTTTTTTTTTTCAATTATTTTTTGTTTGTTTGCGTGGTTCTGCACTTCCAAAGAGTTGGGCCAGAAGTGGGAGCAAAGAAAGATCACAAACAATGCCGGCCCCACAGTGTTTCCAACCGCCAGCACAAGGGAGGGCAGGAAAACTCACAAGAAGTCTCTCCTTCCAGAGGATTCCTGCCTGTTTTCCAGACTAAAAGGGTTTAGATAAACACCGACCGCTTTGAGGCTTAATCACTGTGGTGCAAAACAGGGACAAGAGGAATGGAAAATGCCTCCAAGATCATCCAGGCTTATTGCCTGCCGGGGCAGGATTATGCCTCTGCTCTTTTTCATCCAATCTTTGTATAAAATTCTTTACCGAGGAACTTTCACGCTCATTTTGGTGTGGCACCAGAAGTTCCCATCGTGTCAAGCAGGGCAGCTGCTCAAAGTGGGGGGTTTTATGCCTTTGGGACAGCAATCAGCACTGGCAGTCCAGCCCCAGAGTCCCCTCACAGGGTTATTTTCTTCTCAAGGAGACCGGTGTTTTATTTCTTTTTTCTTCTTCATTTGAAATGCAAGTGAAGACAGTGCCCTTTGAACCAAGATGTCTTTCCCATCCCTTCACCATTTCCATCTCTTTTCCCACTGCATGTTGCTGAGAAATGGTCATCACACGTGGAGGGGTGAGAGCAGGGCAGAAGATTAACACCTCAGTTTACTAGCAGTTGTCCTGAATTTTCCTCTCCTAATTTTTTCTCATTGTTCCTCCATGTACATTCACAGCTCCTCAGGGAACCTGTGAAGAAAAAAACACTCTTTTCATTCCAAAAAGCAGTCAAAATTAACACTTTCCTTTGTCTATACTACCTATTGGACTTATTGTCCAAAATTTAGGTGAGACTGTCAGCTGGTACAAAGCTCTCAAATTCATATCACTTCAAGGCAGGTGAGAATCCCTGTTAACCTCCACTCAAAACGTTAATAATGAATAAGGTATCGGCATGCATGAGATCAGCACAATTCAGTTGTGATGATAGTGGGATCAACATCCATTCAGAGGAGCCACACTGATGTAAAATGGGTCTGAGCAAAATAATCAGCCTCTGGTTTTGGACGGTCGTGGAGGCACAGAGCAGCCTCTTTCAATGCCGCTAGCAGAAACCATCTCCTTAGACTGTCTACAGCAGCAAACTGCAGAAGTAAAACAAGATGCCACTGCAGCCAACCAAAAAAAAAAAAAAAAAAAAAAAAGTAATCAGTCTCTTAGAAATGTTTTCTTTTCATAAGAGCCTTTGTGACCACATTTATCCTAATAAACTCTAAGGCCATTGACATCTAGCAGAAGCGTTTCCTGCCCTTGTGTCTCAAAACACACACATTTCTGAATGAAGTGCAAGCCCTGCGATGAACATGTGTTGCCCTGCAGCGAACGTACTGGGGGACATGTAAGACATCTACGCAACTTGGAATCCAAGAAACATAATGGATAAAACAGGCTGGATTTTCTTCGCTGGTGGCCATAACGACAATGATAGAAAGTGTAATGAGTACGGTGTTTCCGAAGGGATGTGAGGTTATGGATCGAGCAATATCGGTAAATTGCGTCTGCTCTTCAGTTCGACCACATAATAACTAAAGTGCAGTATTTTCCATGCTGCTCAGCTAAACAGCTTAAATTGGACCCTCTCAAAGGCTAAAAGGAATCGGTTTCATCCTAAACAATTCCAAGGCCAACCTGACCAAAGCCTTTAATTCATGCCAAAGTCAAAACCTTTATGGCACAGGTTACAGTTCAGTGTCCACCAAAGGAGTCCCCTCCTTCTCCTTGCCCTCTCACTGCAGAGGTGCCAGCAGCTGATAAATGGGATTGCTCAGAATAAAAGGAGCTCCCTGGGTCAGTCCTTGGGCACCCACTGCATTTTGGTGCAGCTCTGAGCTCTCCTCATTACCTGGAAGCTATTAACTCCTTGGTCTGAGCTCCCCTTCCAGGGGCCACTCTGCAGAGCAGACTGCTGACCGGTTCCTGGTATGTTCTTTCATCTGATGAAAGAGCTTATTTAAACAGAAATTTGAACATTTATGCTCTGCCAGGCACCGGCTGAAAATATGTTAGTAGATGCTTTGTCATGAGCAAATCCAGACCAGAACTTCCCTCTAGGTTCCTCGAGTTCCAGTTATGAGGTTCTCAGTTTTCAGCCAGGTAGGTAAAAATCATTCACATTTTACAGATGGGGAAACTGTGGTGGAGCAAAAAGCGTAAGAAACGCACCCAAGATCAACAGTGATATTTTTTTTGTGGCAGAGTGAAGAGCCGAGCTCAGATCTCCTGCCACCCAGTGGGGTGCTTTCACCACGCCACTCTCCTTCCTTTGTAAGCTTGCTAAAGCTGGGTTAATGGACAACACTTCAAACCCAGTGGCACCAAAAATCCCACATAGAGCAAAAACAGTGCCCAGGGTCAGCGGCTGGATTGCTAAAATGGAGCAGAAGTGAGGCACATCACACACATCTCCTGCAGAAAGGCAACATACAGTCAGGGCTGGAGTGTCCCACCACCGTCTAAGGGATAAAAAGCTAAAATTTGTCTGCAAAGGAAACTGCACAGACAGCTCGTGGAAACCACTTCCAACCAGTCCCGTCATCCAGCCCAGGACCTGACAGATCAGACCACCCACTCCAGGGCAGGCATTAGGCACCACGTACCTGGGGATCGGCAGTGGGGGGATTTATTTCACCTAATTTCAGATGCCGACAAGGTAGAGCTGGCCACCCTTGTGCTCTTCAGTAGGTGGTTTTAAGGAGAGCCTTGTCTGACCTACTTTAGAGGCCTATTTTAAGACATGCAGAATTATACCCTAGATATAAAAAATAGAAAAGGCAGCTGCAGAGTCCAGCTCAGATGGAAATGTCTGTGCTCCATGCATCTACTTTTGATCATATGTATCTCACCCAACTTGACAGATGGGAATAAACTCAAATTTAAGTAGACTTCTTTCAAAAACCTATAAAGTGGTACTTAGTCCAGAGTGGCTTTCTTTTATTTTAAGCATATATGCATATCTTTCATTGTATATGTAAATGTAGTCCAATATCATTTAGCCACAGTACAGAGCTGATCCTTAGGACCATGGGAATGTTTCCATTACAAAAGATGTTAATTGAATTGAGTATTTTTGATGCAGTCCTGTTTATCTGTAGAGAACGTTCATGTTCCCATTTTCCACTGGGCACAGTGGGAACCGAAAACTAAGGAAGAACTTTTCCCTGTCTTCTTGGTCTCTTTTTCTGGTCAACTCTATACTCAAAACACCCTCTTAGCGGTCAGCTGGTGTTATGCTCAGAGCTGTCTTGTGGCCACTCTGGGCTTTCTGCTGCCACCTCCTCTCTCCTTCTCCGGTACTTCTGGCACATTTGCTTTTGCACACACAGTTCAGCCAAAATGATATCCTGACCCCAGGTTTGCCTTCTGCTGCCAGCGAAACACCTCGGGCAGTAGCATTGGGTTTCTGGAGAGCCTCAGTGCAGCTTTTGTTTTGGGAAACAGCTTCTATTACTTGAACTCGGTTATATCTGGAGGATGGCTGTAGTAGCCAGCATTTCCAATGATATTTTGCAGAAGTGGGGTAAAACGAGTAGCAGAGCTTGTCCCCTTCAGTCTCCTCTTGAATGGTCCTGGAACAAACCCTACTTTCAATCAATTCCTATTTTGCCAGACTTCAACTGTGTGGGCTGAAATGTTATGCTCCGGATATCTGCTGCAAGCTAAATATTTCAAGTCAATTTGAGACAAAACGTTTCAGGAAATTTTATGCACAATGCAAGGGAAAAACACATTCTTTTGCCCACGTTAAGCAAGCGGTTGTGTGAGCAGTGAGACTGAGGAAATGTGGTTTCACCTCAACACGAGCCCTTTGGCTGCCAACACCAACTCCCTGCAATCACTCTAGTTCTCCCCAGGCCTTCTGCTCTGCCCCACCAGAGAAGCACCAAAATACCCCATGTTTTGTCCCAAGACATGTGCTTATGGTCTGGCCAGCCAGCATAACGCACTGACAAACAGACCGGAAGAAGTTCAACCACTTCTCCCCATTTTCGGGATACTTATCACTATGCCGCATCTCTATTCTCTACCCAGCTGCCAAGTTTCAAACTAATTGCAGAAACTTCATTGTATTCCTTTCAATACTCTTCCTTTCAATACTGGTTTGAAATTAGCCATGAGATTTAAAATAAAAATAAATAAATAAATAAATAAAAGCAAAGATAGATGGGCAAAGGGAATGATCGTATAGTCCTCTTTTTCACTTAGGCTGAAATCATTATTGGATCTTTATTAGTGGTATTGCCAACTCTGCTCAGAGCACATTTAACAGCATGTCTGTATATTAACATTTACGTAACTGCTGAGGAGAAATGAACACAAATAAAAGGCCTAAATGAAAGCTTCTTGAACTGACAGTAGTGATTTCAGCACCTCTTGAGGAACTCTAGATCAGGCCCAGAAAGAGGAACAAGACTTGGGTGATGCTTTTAATTTGACATTTATTTTGAAGAAACAAAACGATGAACAACCACCTAAATTTTCTCCAAAGGCAGTGCTTTCCACAGTGCTTCCAGACTCATCCTTGTCTCTAGGGTACACCTGTTCTGTGCAAATAAAAGAAGAATCCATCAGATTATCTCTTTTAGCATGATGAATTGCATTGAAGTGGATAGTTGTACATGGTGGCAATGTGGGAAACGTGTTGAGGTGTAGGGATTACTCACATGAATGTATTTAGAGCAGCTGTAAACAAAAATGTTGAAGGACTGTAACAGATTCCATGTTTACAGCTTCCCTGGCACCCGCAAGGGACTGGAAGGATGTTCTTGACAGTGACAGAAGAGACGGTTTCTGGGGAACTTTAGTGCATTGCCTTCCAAGTTTAATGGCTTCAGGGAGTCCAGCCCAGGTGCTCATTGCAGGAGATCAATCTGATATGTGGAACACAAAAGCAGCCTCTGGGAGTTTGCTACACACTCACCTCGTCACTTGGGGCCGGGCAAAAGAGCGCAACTTCCTCCAGCAATCTGGTATTCATTTGCCTATGGAAAAGCTGCACTGAGCGTGACAAATGAGGCTAAGAGCTGAGAGCTCCTGCCGACGGGCTGAGGGAATGTCAGAGAAGACCTCAGCTTTGCTTCAAGGCGGGGAGGGAGGAGAGCACCAGCTTTGGCATTTGTGATGTCTGCAGCAGGGCAGTAGGAGCAAAGCAGATGTAAGTTGTCCTGACTGTCCTTGCAATTGAGGATGAGTTGCAAACACAACACCAAATTCTGCTTGACTTCATTTTGGGATGGAGATGGAAAGGCTCTCTGGTCCAGTCATAAGATTTCCTAGCTTTAGTGGACCATGTATTATTAGGAATAACTGATCTTATTAAGATCTCCTGTCACTTACATCACAGCACTGAACTTTAACTGTACTTTGCAAATAGTGGGAAGGATGTGCAAAGGCAGACAACAGAATAAGAGAGAAAGCACTGATTTTCTACCTATGATTCCTTGGTGTTTGATTTTCACCCAGTGAGAAGCTCTTCCCATTCTCTTCACCTGAGCATCTGTAGGCAATTCAAAAGGAATCTCATTTGCACTGTTCCCACTTCATTTCTGAACACTGCCTGTGTTCTTCATATTTCCTTATAAATTTTCTTTGAGCAGCTGCAGAAAAGAGCACATTGCTATGCAAGGACTTGTAACACAGTATCACCCTGCGTTGGCACCAGCTTCTCCTTTCCCATCTTCTTTAATCTCCTGGCTGTATGCAATCTTCTCCTTGAAGTGCATAAAAATGAACAAGTCAACAAGAGTCTAATGAATTGTTTGGAGAGGTGTTATCTAAAATATGAAATGCCTGGTAGCTTAGAATTTCACTGCCTATTCCAGAACACATATTCACATGTAAAACAGCTACAAAACATCTTCTGGGCCCTCAGAGAGGAGGCACCAGTATGAGGAGAATTTCTGACCATTTCTTGTGCACTCTGATGTGGCTCCGTGGGTTCAGTTGAAGCAGGTAGATGAAGCTGCCAAGATAAACTGTGTATTGACCACTTCCCCCTTGCACTACTTGTAAGAGATACCAAGAAGACAACAAGCCTCAGCTGGTCATCCAACTCATTTAATGAGCCACAGAATCACACTATATAAAACCATTGCTCTGCACGTACTATTTTGGCTGATGAAATATCCACAAATCAGTTCAGAAAGTCTTGGAGAGCAGAGCTGCAGCATTATCAATTCTTCTTCCACCAGCCTTTCTGCTGTCACAAGAAGAAGCACACAGGCAGGCCTTTTCACATGCCCCAAAGTGTCTGAGATGCTCATCAAAATGAGCAATTCATCCTCTCAGTGCTGCATGAAGACATCCCTGCTCCCTGGCTACTGCGTAAGCTTTCTGAATACAAGAACATGCATGCAATTAACAGCAGCTCTAAGGTTAGCATAAATCAAAGTGAGAAGTCAGCTGCCAGTGGCACTTCAGATGCAATGCCCACGTCTCGAATGGAACTGAGCTAAAGCAATAACCCCATCCAAGTCCCTGAAAGGGCCATGGCTTGTAATGGGTTGGCACAAAGCGACATTATGCCACAAACTGCACCTGCTTCTAGAGCTGCTGTAGCAGTAGCAAATAGTGATGCCACCTGGCAAGATGGCATTTCCTGAAGCCTGCAATGACGAGGCAGAAAAAAAAAAAATCCCAACAAACAGATGGTGTCTGCAGAAATGGGAACTATATGGAAACAACAAAGGGCATTACAATGACGACGAATACACTGCTCTCAGCCCTCTCTAAACTGTCACGCACATCCTTAGTGGGTGGTAAAGACAGGCCAAAATTCAGGTGCCTTCTCTCCCCAGAGAAAGGGATCTTGTTTTTCAAGTTCATTGCTCCTCAAACTGTACAAAAAAAAAAAAAAAAAAAAAAGATTAGAATCACAAAGACCTACTGAGTAGTGTCTGTCCCTGAGTATAAAGAGAGCAAAAAACAAACCCCAAGGACTGACAGTGCTAGAAACGGGCCATCTGCGAAGGGATGTAAATGTGACTGTGCCCCCCAGATCATGGCTTACAGGCTTGGAAAGCAGAAACATGCTGACTGAAAGCAAGTAATTAGTGCCAAGAAGGAAATAAAGTATGGGAATACAAGAGGTGGGGAGGTGGTTAAATTTGCAAGAGCAAAACAAAAGATTGTTTATCCCAGTGAATTCATTGCAAAACTTGGAAGTAACAAACAAACAGAGGTGCCTCTGCTGTGGGATATTGATTCTGACAGTGTCCAGCCTCTGTTGCAGCCATCAGTTACAGAATAAATGGTCTGAAAGGAGAATTACTTCCTGACCCACAATAGCGTTGCCCTGAAACAAAAGTTTATGTCCTTCCCATAGCACTTGTTTATCTAGTCTTTAAAGTGTTATGACTATAATGCTCAATAGTCCTGTCCTTATTTCCATATGGACAATTATTTCTTGAGTCATGACCCGTGAGATTTCACAATAAGGTCAAAACAATAACTGCATCTCAAGGATCTGAAAGAGCTTTACAAATGATGGAGAAGATCCTGCCTCCCCTGGCAAGAGATGTCCCAGGTTCATATTTATGGAGTTTCCAAAGTAGCAGACTCCTCGGACACTGAAGTTACCTCCCCATGGGAACAGGCAGGAGAAGGAGAGATGTAACTCTCCAGATACCTAAGGAGCATCTGGAAAAACTCAAACATCTTAAATCATTCACACAAAAGTAATTATCTGCTCCTAAATGGTGAGACACTCTAGAAATTCCTGCACCACCTTCCCGAGGAGTTTGCCCTACAAACATCTCAAAAGGAAAAGCTGAAGTGGTCTCACTATTTCCAAGGGTGGCAGGCCACGCATTTATGTTGCTGTTAGCTGCCCAGGATGGTCAGTGTCCCTGCCTCAGGCAGAAGCTCTTTTCTCCCTGACATCCCTTCAGGGAGGCGCCACACACAAAGTCTTTCTGCTCAGGATTCAGACATACCAAAGTCAGCTACCACCTACAGCTTGGGCCACAGCCTGGGAGATATGTTTCATACTTGTTCGGGTAGAAGAACCAACACTGAAGTGTTGTTCTTCCCAGAAGGACACCAAAGCTTTCTGTATCAACTCAATATATATCCTCCTTCTGCCGAAGTTTCACACCCTTCCAGAATAATGGCAGAGTGACAAGATCACGCGTGATAAACGAGTATCTCATCCAGGGTTTAAGCTTCTCTTCAGGCAGGGCTAAGCTTAAAGACTTTTGCCCTCTTTTAGTCTCTGAAGAACATCGTGCCCCACTGCTGCTGTGTTACACCTCCGGGGGTCTCAGCTCAGTGCTGTGAGACAGGGTGAGCGACCCAGCAAAAGACAAAGAATAAGAAAGTCAAGGAGATGGAGAAGTGGAAAGATAAAAAGAAGAAGAGAACAAGATGATTCAAACAAGAAACACTTGACGAAAAATCTATACAATTCACGGAGGGAAAAAATAATAAAACTTAAAAACAGAAGAGTCTTGGCACAAGGGCAAACACGAAATTATCACAGCCCCAAAAATGGATCCAGTCACAATGCCAGATGCAACACAGGATCCAGAACAGAGCTTTCCAGCTCCTATCTATTTCTGGGATAATCAGTACCATGGGGGAAAGGGAAATAGAAACACCATAAAGTTTATCTAAGGGATGGAAACACACCCAGCGTTTGACATGAGAAAAGAAAATGTGCTATCATCTAGCATGTGTACTGCAGGAATGGCCACAGGCCCAGGCGGGATCAAGGCCTCTTGCGCTAAACTGCGTGAGTGCACATGGAGAGGCTGAAGAGAAAATACTCTCTCACCATCTGCTCTGTCAGCATCTGAACTGAATATGCAAGGACTGGGGGCTTGTTTTTTAAGTCCCGAACAACTCATGAAGGAGTGAAAAGCCTCCTCTGATCCATAAAACAAAATTCAGCAAACATTTTCATGCTTTCCCGCCTTTGATCGAAGCACATCACAGAACATGAAAAGCTGTAGCCTCAGCTGGTCTAAAACACTACTGAGCTCAGGTGAGAAATACCACTTCCCTACCACTGGAGAATTAGGTTTCCAAAACATGTTGATCTGCTCCAAAGATGATGGAAGATAGCAAAAAGTGTCCTGCTAGGATGAAAGTATTTTGGACAAAGGCTGCAAGAAAGAAATGTACTTCTTGTAACCAAAACAACTGAGCTTGAAAGAGTGAGAAGAGAGAGGGGAAGAGGATCAGAGAGGAAAACCAGGTAGACCAGGACTTCAGGACTGACTAATGACTCTGGATACCTCATTTTTAAAGACTTCAGTTTAAAGCAGACCAGGCCCTTGTATGAATAAGAGATTCACCACTGGGAGAAGCAGCAGGGGAGCTGATGGCAAACCTGAGAGTCAACATAGTAAAAACAGTCTAAAAGTACCTAAGTAACTAAAATTCACTGCATCTGCATTTCACTTCCCAGCCCAAGCTGTCTTGACTAACAGCACATCTTCTCTGAAGGAGATATTGCCTCCCATTCTAGATGGCACACCTCCTACCTAAATTTAGACATCTATGACACAGCTGTCAGTTAATGAAGGAAAAAGAGACAGACCTTCTTAGGAGATCAGTTTTAGGTGACTATTTCATGATATCCCACTCCTTATTGACTCTATTGACTGTACTGTTTCCATAGCCCATAGCTCCAAAGCAGGCACCCACACTGTACGTATCAGCACATGGACAGATAAATCCCAGCCTGTATGTCTCTCTCTATTTCAAAGAGCCCAGGTTCCAGCCAGGACCTCAGTACACAGCAATAACACAAATAATGTTAGGTAGATACGAACATCCTGAGGCTCTGGACTCACAGTTAAAAATTATTTGTACAGCTCCTAACCTGCTAAGAAACCACTGGGAATCAGGGACTCAAATGTCTCTGGGGATCAAAATTCCTTACTTATTGGAAGTGTAACAGCAGCGAACTCTATCCACCTTCCAAGGGCTTCAGTGGAGTTACTGTGGTTTCAGACTCCCTCTGACAACCACTGTTACTGATCTGCTGACCTCAGTGGTCCTGGGATGCGGCCTACATTTGGGGCAGGATGAGAATTGGTACCATGGCCTTTTTCCCGTTCCCAAGAACCAGCCTATAATCAGAAACTGGCAAACCTCAGAAAGTTTGGCATGCCATCCCAAAAAGTTCATATGAAAACATCAGGGACAGGAACCAGGATCCAAATCTGCTGAGAGCACACAGAGCTTCTTACCAGAGCAGGGCAGAATGCGGTAGCAACAATAGGCATTTTGTGGTGTTTCACTTCGAGCCCCAGCTAGAGCCAAGGAGCACACACCATCTGCAGATGTAGTTTAGAATGCAATGAACCTTTTTTTTTTTTTTCCACATACCAGACTAAAAGAAAAAAGGCTGGGAAAAGGCTCTGAGTTGTCACTTGTATCTATTCAAATATAGCTAGTCAGTCACTAATGACAACCTACATTGAGACATGTCCAAAACGCAAACCAACCCTTTGATGGGGGTTTAAAAAAGTCTGAATAACAAGGTTTTTTTTTTTCTTTCCTCTCCCCTTCTTTCTTTTCCCCTCAGTTCTTAGGGTCCCCAGATCAGAAACAGGAGTGCCAAAATACGAGGGGAACTGCCCATCCTGCCAGGTTCCCTCGAAGCAATGAATACTGTTATTCTTCATTTCCCCCAGTGTGCTTTCATCGAGGTCTCTGCTTGCTTAAATTTGTCACTGTCTGCTGGGGGTGCGCACATGCACCTCCCCAGTTATCAAGACATGTTAGTTTCCCCATGTATTGGTTGTCACAGACAGCGGTGGGCAAACTTCAGAGAGGTATTAACTGCTAAAGCTGGAAATAGACATCAGCTTGCAGGGCACAAGGCCCTTCTTCTACAGCTTACCTAGGACATTTTGAGGGAATTTAAGTCTTTCTTCATATCTGCCCTGAAAACGGACCTGTGTGTCCCACAGCTCGCCAATATTTTTCAGTCTAGATAATCTAATAATTTTTTTTTACCCTACAAACTAGTCTCATCTTTTTACACTGGATTATCACATTTCAGGCTTATAAGGGCCTTCATTTTGGAGGATAGTATCAGGGTCCTGGACACTCAGGTGAAGGGAGCATCCAGGTGGTGCTTCTGCAGATGGACCCAGCAGTTTCCCAATGAAGTCAGAGAAAGCCATAACTTTCCCCTGCTTTGGGCAGAGAGTAAGGATCACCTTTAAACCCTGCCTGCAATTGGTGATGAATGCAAGAAGCCAGACAGAGGGGAATTGTGGGGTGGTCTTTTATGGCTGTTCAGCCACTGACCATTTCTGGTGTGACCACGTCAGAGTTTCCACCACTCTGGCTGTTTCCTCTAATTGTGTAAGGGAATACACACACATACAGAACAGTCCTGCCAGACTGATAAGATTAAGCAAATTTTTAAACAGCATCGTTCCAGGAGAGAAATTCAAACGTCCAAGTTTGCCTTCTATCCTTCACACCCTCTCTCTGAGTGTGAGTAGGAAAAGCAGAAAAGAAAGCCTCAGGTACTTCTACTTATCGGTTTAAACCTTTGCACTGCTCTAGCTAGGAAACGCTGCAAAGCTGCTCTAAATACTCAGAACTTACTGAACGATTGAATGCAGGAGAGTTCACTGAACCAGGCTGAGCCAAGCAACAAATTATACCCTACATGAGCTGCTGAAGAGTCATTTCATCCTTATCATTTTAATTCCATTCTTCCTTTTGATTAAACAGTTTTGTTTTTGTTTTGTTTTGTTTTTCAGGATAAGGAGGAGATTCCAAATACCATTACTTGGAAATTTTTAAACAATTATTGTCTTGCAAAGTCTCTCTCTGGACACCCAAGGATTGAATATAGCTCAGTACTGGAAAATGAACATTTGTAGATCCAGGAAAGTCCTATGGACTTGAAGGAAGGCCTATGTGGACATTAGATCATTTGAAATCTGACTTCAGCAGGATGAGGATTAATCCCAGTGTTTTTTTCATGAGATCTGGAAACTTTTCTCCTCCACCTTTCCATAGCTGTCATGATCTCACGTCGCAAAGATATTGCTGCATCCCATCAGACAGTTAAAATGGCAGTTGGGTAGCTACAATTAATAGTGATAATACAAATAATTCTGACAGACATCACATTACTCACAGATTCATAAAAACACCCCATATGCTGGAAAACAACTTTGCACCAGCCGGGCTAAGACTAAGAAATAGTGTCCATCTTTTTGCAGAAGCTGATCATTAATTCTGATACACTTGGAACATGTAGCCTGTTCCCATCATGATCAGAGTAATGGTCATGAGTTCAGACAAGCAGAGCTTTGGTATAAAAACAGAGGAGTCCTGACAATTCAGCGAGAGGTTTTTTCTTGCATTCTCTGTGCTTCTAAGTCTGTTGCTTTTTCTCCCCACTTATATTTAGCTCACTGAAAAGAACTGCAGAATAAGCTTTATTTATATCCACAAAATAAATCCAGAGGGAGTCAAAGGGCTGATGAAGAAAACTGTACGAGGCTGCAAAGACAGCAGATCCCTTGAACATTGTGAATCCAAATCCAGAATCAACAAGTTTGTTAGCAGCAAGTGATGCATGGGCATGGCGTGAATGAACTCCAAACAAAGAGTACAGTGGGACATCTATGTGTTAAGCACAGAGGATAGTAAATCATAGCTGTACTTATATCATTATGGTCATCTCAAAGGAATTCAGGACTACAGATTAACATATGGAGATATTTTCACCTTCCTACGAAAGTAACTGCCTCAGCCTATGTTATGTCAAGAGAGAATAACAGAATCACTAGGACCAGAAGTAGAGAAAAAATTTGCACCCAGGGAAAATTTGGCACAGAATCATAGAAAATGGTTGAAAACAATCCCAGGAACCTATAGCACCTTCTGTTGCCTCAAGATGAGATCTAAACCCATTCCCACAGATCCCCATAGCAGATCCCACAGCTAACACCATCAGTGTTTCCTTGCCTTTCTACTGTTTCTAATGTCCAAATCAATTTTCTCCTGTAATTTATGTTCACTGCTCAGCTTCATATGTAGGCAAAGCACAATTAAGAAACAAACACTTTAGATTTTCATAGTCCTGAATTCTGGAGTGTCAGCCGGTCTAGATCTGAATTATTATTCTTTTGTAGCCACAGGTTAAACTAAACGTGGAATCTAAATATCTCCACTTGTCCTTAAGGGAATGCACATCTGGGGTCCCAGGCCTGTAGTGAGCAGTCAAGCAACTGGACAGCTCTTACTTCTCTTTATTCTGGCAAGAACCACTGCAGGAACTTGAATAAATTACACCTTTGGCTGTATATCACGTAAAACAAGAAGAAATACAGACTGACTCAGAAGTAAAAGGCTTCAGAGGAACATTGCTGGGCTAAGGGGCAAGGTCCTGACCAAATATATCCCAGGGCCTGAAGGGGGAGATTGCACCAGGATGGCAGAAAGGTGGGCAAAAGAAGTGCTGAAGCCTCTTCTAGGAGGCCAGGGACGTCTCCCAGTCCAGCCAAAACATCCTTTCAGCTTGTATTTTCATGGCCTCAGAAAATGGCAGATCAGTTCAGTTCAGCCCTCCCTAAAATGGCTGCCGGGCCCCCTGGTGGGGGCGGGGCCTGGCCTCACCCTTTGGGGTTCTTGTCAGGATTTGGCTCTTTTTGATAACTTGCATGGCTTTAAAAGCATGTTTTGATAACATGCCTGGCTTTCTTTCCTTTCAGGAGTCTGATACAGGAATCAACCCTTATTGCTGCTGCACTGGTTTAGCTCCCCCATGAACTCTGAGTTCCTCAATTATGAAACCATAGACAATACAAAAGGAAGAGTATGAACTAACACATTTTTTTCTCCCTGCGTCTAGCGGTATTTTGGCTGCTCCAGCAGACATGTATTTGGACCAGCAGCTAATCCTCTTAATAATTTCTCACCACTTCATCTACAGACTTGAACAAAGTGTCTGTCTGACCCCTGTGGTAGGATCTCTCAGGATGTGCACATCAGAGAGCCTGTGAAAACAGCAGCACAACATGCTTAGCATGCCCCCCCAGCTGAAAAAGAGAGCTAGAGAGAGGTCCTGTGTCACCACAAGAGCTCACTGGTGACGATTTCTAACCAGCTTAAAGCTCTGCCTGTCTTTAGCACTGCTCCAGGGGTGCTGCGCCCAGCTGCAAGCCACTGTGAAAACATTCACCAGCCAGCGGGGAGCAACTTGTTGCTTCAGGGATTCACTGTGTTGATAATTCACACATAAACATTATTCATCCCTTTTGGCAATAGATGCCTAGCACAAAAGTCAAGGCAAAGGTTCACTTTGCCTGTCCAATCTAAACTTCGCATGTCCCCCCCACCCTTGTGTTTTGGCCTGTCCCTCTTCCCCCAGGCTGGAGATGCTGCTTCAGAGATGTGATAAGCCTTGAAATGGGGACAGATAGGAGGGACTCCTTAACTCCTGGTTTGAAGTCTGTAGTGCTGAGAAGCAGTGCCTGAGCCCATGTGGAGCGTAAGTCCTGATGTGATCTCAGCCCATGGCCAAAGTGAGAGAAGGGAGCCAAGAGGAAGGGTTTGGAAAGAAGTAAGCGAAGGTTGGAGCCACCTCTCCACCTCTGTTTACCAATGCTGGTGCTTCAGCCGATTCACCAGGTACAAGAGCACCTCTCTGCAGTCTCAGGGTCTCAGGTAGCTCGTCCTGAAGTAGCTTCAGTTCATGGGTATGCATTACTCTCCAGTTCATTGCTTTCTTCTGCTTCATTCTTCTCCATCTGTGAAACCAGTTTGAACAGTGTACAAATCAGGCTTCAGGCCACATTTTCCAGTAGGTATTTATCAACTTAGCTAAAATTCGGGTAGCGATGAGCAATTCAGGACACTTATTACTCAGCTTTCTTGCCATAGCTCCCTGTACAGAGAAGGTACTATGATTCTAAAGCTGCACCCTGTAGCTAGACAACTTGAATATGGCTCTTCATCAACATTGTCTTGAAGACATGGTCCCTTTATTCTCTGAAATATGAAAGAAATTTTTGAGTTTCTCTACAGTGGCATTTTCTTCCTGACTTGGTCCCTTCTTTCCATTGAACAGACAAACAAAACTCATGCTGCCCATATCAGACATGTTGGGGTTTGCATGTGTGGCTGCTTCATCACCAAATGCCACCCTCCTTGCTTCCTTCCCTGCAGGTTTCCTGCCGTCATGCTACTTCTAACCACCTGCTGGGGATGGTGTTTCCTTCTTGCTGAGATGTCTCAGGCCCCACAAAAGGTGGCTGCTGCCAGCCAAGTCCTTCCCTAGGCATATAGGGTTTGTTCCAGGGCCGCTAGCACTGGGTATTTGCAAAATACAGTGAATTTGGAGATATAAGGCACTGTCTGTGCAATTGCTGCAGTATTCTCCAAAGTTTAGCATATGGGAACCAGAGTTTGAGGCAATCATTGAAGTGAAGTCATGGCATCTCCACCTGACTTGGTTGCCCTGGGTTTGCATGTCAGGCACTGCCCTTCCACGGCGCTGCAGCCTGACGTACCAACCCAGGCAGCAAAACAGAGCAATCTGCACCTTTCACCTCGGCCGTCTGCTTTTCATTTTCCCCTTTAATCACAAGCAGATTTCAGCTATCAAGTGTGAAAGTTTAGCAGACCTAGAGCCCCCTGCAGAGGCGGAGATCTAAAATCAATTCACAATTCATTTTGTGCCTGCTGATATATCTGATCTCTGGTTTGAAAAAGGGGATTTACTGGATGTTTTGCCCCCATAGAGAGAAAGGAGAAGGGAAGATTTACACTCACAGGAAGGTAGTGAAGCGAATACCAGCAGTACTTTAGACAGTCTCCCCCTGACTCAGGAACAAAAAAAACCTTCTCTATGATAAAAATAAATACAAGAAAAATGCGAGTGGTTGCTGATTCACCCAGCTCAGCACCAGCTGGCCTCTTCTTGTTTTCCTGCATTCTGCATTTGTACAGTGCCTTGCACCATGAAAAAATTACAGCTTTTCTCCACTTCCTGTGGGGTACCAACACCATAAATCCCACCAGCAGAAGAAGTCAAGGAAGAAGCAGACACAGGCTGACTCTGCAAGACAAGCCTGCTCCTGGGGGAGATTCACGTGGAGGTTTCTTATGGTGAAAACCAGGAACCCAGGAAGTGTCTCCAGCTGGAGGATGCTCATGCATACTTGGCGCAGCCTTTATGAGGCAGTGGGTGGCTTTTCAAAGCCAAATCTAACCTGGGGGATAATGCAGAGCTTTGCAGCCCTGCAGAAATATCTCCCCAGGTAGGACAGCCTCTCCTGGAGTTGGTTCCATCACTGTTCAGTCTGTCGGGTTGAAGTGGTGTGAAGCATACATGGCAGGGCAGGTCTGCTCTGAATCATGCACCAGAGCACAGCAGGGAAGCAAATGAAGCAGGGAGCAAATTCCTCAATGCCTGAGGGAGAAGTAGATATGTTAGAAGACTTTTTCTTTTCTTGCCAAAAAAAAAAAAAGTTTTTTTAACCATCATCAATGTCAGCTTTGCTTTCCTCACTCTTTATTTCAATCAGTATATATAGCCCCAAACGCTGTTGCACTGGGCATGTCTGTACACAGCAGAGGAAAACGCCTTTCCAGGGCAATTCCATGCATTTGATCATGACACCCGGCCATGCACACGTAGCTGTGAGCATGGGGGAACAGACACAGGGGCAACCTATGATTTCCAGATCAGAACCCAAATCTGCCCACAGGGACAGGCTTGCACAAGCAGGGCTGTGGGGACTTCACCGTCAGCCTCCCGACTGTCTGGTCCCCTTGGGAAAACCCTGCAGACAGCCACAGCTCCTGCTGGTTGTTTTCTCCCACCCTGCCTGGCAGCTTCCCGTGCATGCACCTCTTAAAGTGTGCTCGCAAGGCTTTATTTGCCATATCAGCCATCCCCCACCCCGGAGTCTGAATTTGCTGATGAGTTTTTCATGCTCAACATACCAATATTTCACAACTTCCATCCAACTTAAAAGTCACTTCTCCGTTCCTCATACTCATGCACTGTGTGTGTTGCTCTGATGCTCAGACTGCTTACTGTTTTTGTGCCCGGCGAGCACATTGCAACCTGATTTCTTGTAGTCTTCAGAAAGTCATAGAAACAAACATCTCTAAGAGCATATCTATGTGATCTCTTTTAATCCAGTCAACTCCTCTGCAATATGTCCATTCTCTGAAACGTTATGTAGCATCAATATTAGCACTGCTGGCATTATTTCTCCTCAATTCAATCATGATGTGCAGGCTGGACCATGGCAGCAATGAGCTCAGGTACATGCGAGGGTACTATCAGGGCATGCAGCCTTGCTTGTGATCACTCACTTATAAGATCTGCCCTCCTGGTCCCACCACACCTAAGCTGGGCCTGAAATCTCTCCATGCACATTAAATTTTAGAGAAGTTTAATTATTTTGTGGAAAATTGGGCAACAGCTGAGAAATACAGTATTTTTATACCCTTACATTGACAGAGCACTGCTGCTGTGGATTAGTAGTACATGTTGTATTAAAATAACTCCCCACGTTTCATTTGAATGGGGACCAAGGGTGAAAAAAGTCCAATAACTTGGTAAGTCTCTACCTCAAGTCAGTTTGCCATGCAGTGGCAATAATCCCAAATGACTAAACATTGTTTACTACCTGACATTTCCTATGGCTAACTTCCCCTAAGATGCGAAGGCCTCAAAACAGACATGTATAAACTCACCACTGATGTAGATGGGAAGGATTATTGTAGGAAGCTAAAGTGGCAGTGGGATGGGGATATTTATACTGAATTTGCTGCTTTGGCTAATAAAAGTGCTGAGGCATCCTATCAGTTGCTGTCAAACCATGGCTGCAGACATCACCGTAAGCCATCCACCCCCTGCCAGCAGGCATTGCCCCTGCATTGCCCCTGCAAAAAGGACTCCCTGGCTTGTTTCTGTGTCTCAGACACATCGTTCTCCTAACTGCTGCCCTAAATAGCTTCTCTGCAGTGGCCAGTTTGATGGTGGTCACAGCCACCTGAGGAGCAGCATACCCACATCAATCTGCAGAGAAGGACTCGAAAGCAGCTGTGCCTTCTGGAGCCACCCCAATTCACTCAGAGGGCCGTACAGCCAAAACCACTTGCTCAAATTACCACAGTATTGGCCCGCTAATCCCAAATTAGATACACAGGAAGCACAGCAATTTTCAAGAGAATCTGTTTCTGCAAGTGGATTCAAAGTCGCTTGGGAACATCACCTCTCTGGACCCGTGCTGGTGTGGGGCCATGGCCCCAGTGGATGTACAAAGAGCCTTGAGTTCATTCCCCTCTGTGTCTCCCCATGCTCACCACATTGTAAATATTGTGCTGATACCCTGCAGTTGTTATGAGCGTGGGGCTTTGTTCTTGTATGTGATATTTTCCTTTCCAAAGACAAACATAATAAGCAGGTTCCTAATGTGCTGGAAATGCTAGGGAATAGTTTGTGCTCAAGATAACAGTTCATTTGTGTTGAGTGACAACCGTCCTAAATTGCTCCGGCTGGGAAATGCTCATCGATGCTGGGAAACTCTGATGCTGGAAGAGTGGCAAAAGCAGGGGACCCATACAGCAGTGATCCACCCTGATTGCACAGGCCCCCCAAACTTTACCCCCTTCAGAGGCCACCTGCAAACTCCAAACACACCAAAGATGTTAAGTGCCCTTGGCAGTTCTACATGGCCCTGCTTAAGCAGGGGGTTCAACCAGATGACTTCCAGAGATCCCTTTCAACCTCAACTGTTCTGGGATTCTGTGAAAAGGCAAATTCTGGAGAAAGAGCTGACATCATAACTCAGTAATCTTTGTGTAGACCACTGAAGAAGAGCAAAAATTATATTTTGGACCTCAGGCTAAGAAACTCAGGATGCAGATGGGCCAAGTCTTCCAAAAATGCCAGTTGTTTTGTAAAACCCTAGACTGGCATCAAACCCTTGCCAAACAAGGTAGCAATAAACTTTCTAGCCATGGTAACTTGAGCTAGGGATGAGGGGAGGACAAGGAAGAGGAACGCTGTTCCTGCAGAGGAACACTAGCACTGGTGAGCACCTTGCTGGCTAAAGGAAGCCTTCCTGCAAACCTAATTGAAATGTGAATTCTGCCACTGTGCAAGGCTTGAAATCTGAATGTTTCCTGACGTCCCACACTGCTATTAAAATAAACCGAAAAGGTTTCCAACAAAGCTGCACATTTTATATATGCCAGGAAGAAAATGAATAAAAAGTGCATATCTTTGTTTCTTCCTGACAGTATCCCATTGATGCAAAGCAGCAAGCAAACCACAGCAACAATCAGTGCTCTGCAAAGAGGTGCCCATAACTGAGCAAGAAGGAGATTTTGCTACCCACCCTTGGACTACCCTCACTAGAAATCTGGATTTCCATGTACATCTCCCTCCCCACTATGGAGACATCTCAAGGCCTATTTGTGTGCAATGGCTCTTGAAAGGAATAAGCACTTTAAACTGGCCCTGACACCATGGAAAAAAAAATCAGGAAACTTTAATTAAGGGAGCAAAAACAAGAAATCACCCACAAGACATTTTTGTATTTACTTTCACTAAGTGCAAAAATGAACTTCACAGGAATTTCGTCCCACAGGAATTTCCAATATTTCAGTATTTGTTTCCGTTATGACTTGGGACAAAATGTTGAAATATCAAAATGTTTTTCATAGAATAAATTGTTCTGGGAAGCAATAATTTATATGTCATTTTGACGTGTTTCAGACTTGATCTTGCACCTGGATGAGCTGCTGAGAGGTCACCAGGCACATGCCTGATGGTCCCAGCCTCCTTAGTAGACAAGCCTCAGCATGTTTGTGACTTCCCACCCCAAAATAAATTAGTGGGTCCTATGGCAAAACATAGAAATGCAACAAGGCAAAAGGCAGTAATTCATCATGGGATATGTAGTCCAGCTAAGGGCTTGGTCTATGTAAGAGAATTAGCTACCAGGTCTCCATCCTGTGTGAGCTGAGCATACATAAAAGTTGAGCACAGCTGAGCCCAAATATTTCATTTCAATATTGTTGGTTTTGTTTATATTTTGTCATAAAACGTAGACAATTCTCAGCCAGCTGTAATAGTGTCTTAGTTTTTCAGCACTCCAAAGACATCCGTACCTCAACCTACACAGCAGAACTCAGTCTGTCCATCTCTTCCCTCCATCACCATCTTCAGGGGACTAAGCTTCTAGCTTGATCTTGTCACTTAAGCTCTGGAAAAGGTAGCCTCTCCCTGCCATGGATGTAGCTCTGTTGGAGCTCCTGGGCATAGATCAAAACCCCGGAGAGGATGGCAGGTTTCATCTCGCCTTGCTGATTAAAAGTGAGGCATCCAGTCCACACTCATCCATGTGCTTTTCCATCATGAGGAGCAATGACCCCCAGCAGAGGAGGTTCATTCCTATGCACTACCTCGAGGTACCTCTCATCCTTTGGGGCACCCCATGGAGGCACCCTCAACATCCAGGTTAGAGGGTTATGTGAGGAGAAGTGCATCCCACCTAATGTCCCCAGCACTTTTTCTTGCAAAATCTGTCCTCCTTTTGTGGTTGTTTGTCCCAGCCCTGCCTCACAGAGGTTTCCAGATATTGAGATGAAGGAGCAGAGCAGCAAGTGGGGACAAGATAGAGCAATCCACTTTTTGAGAAAAAGAGAAAAATCTCAACTCAGGACAATAACAAAAAATACTAGAGGTACAGGGGCCCTTGTGACTTTTTTTTTTTTTGCGTTAGTCTCAGTATCAGATCTTGCATCACCTGGCAGAAAAGGATGGCAGAACTGATTGTGCATCTTAATTTTTCTAACGTGTCTGGCCTAAGAACTGCTACTGTACATTTTTCACGTCTGATATTTTCTCACATATTGTTTTGTGCTCTCCAGCCATTGCCTTTCTGGGAATTCAGGTGACCTGTGGGTTGGGCAGGAATTTCCCAGCCAAACATCATTCTTCCAGACATTTTTGGTATCAAGAAAAATAAGCCCCACTTCACATACACACCCTTTTTACCTTTGAAACCTTAATTTCTCCTGGAGCAAGCGTGGACCAGGAGCTGGCCAGGACCACACACAGCTCTCCCAATATCCCAACCTGACGAAGAAGAGGGGGATGGAGGAGACAACCAGCACGTTGTGCAGAAGGGAAGGAGATGAAATCCAGCTTTTGACAGGAAAGGACCATGAGGCCTAAGCTCAGATCAAAAACCCTGTGGAAATGAGTGGAACTTTTGACAGGGGAAGGACAGAGGCCCATGATCTGCATCCTAGAGCCGTGCATGAGGTTTTCCTGTAGGCATGGGCCCTGTTTTGGGCAGGGCATGCAGGCTGGCATGCCCATTGCTTCCTCTCAGGCTGCTTGTAGGTCTCTCTGTAGGCCAAAGTCTTTTGGGCAAGATATCTAATGCCAAAGCCACCTTACAAAGGTGGGCTCCTCTCTGCCAGCTCAGCCCCAAGGTTGGTCCAAGCCCCTTGCAGAGCTCCTGGTGGGGTGGAGGGCTGTCCCCGGGGCTTGGCTGGAAATAAATCAGTGTTGCATTCCTGTGGGTTTCCTGGCATGTGGAGCAATCACACCCTGCGGAGTTAGGATCAGAGCCTTTCGTTTACCGTGGACTTGTTTTCTGGTGTAATGGAAGGTTTGGTTTCCACCATAACTCATGAGTCAACATGTTACAGGCTGCGAGGATGCATCTAGCTGACGGACAGAAATGGTGCACTGGGCTTAGCTCTTCCAAAATGCAACTGTTTTGTTCCAAAGACAGGCCTTCACCCAGCAAAAGTTGCTGCCTTCAGACATAGCTCCTTCCTGGAGCCCACAGCCCTCCGTGCATCCCTTCCAACAGGCACTTTCTCCACTTATAAACAAGTCTTGCTCTTCCCAGTATTTCCAGGATGCAGGAAGATATTCCTACACATCCTCCGTGGCCACAAACACACTGTGTATGTTGCTGGCTTAATAAACAAAGAGTATTTGTTAAGCTTTCCATCAGATCATTCCCACCGAGACACGACACATTCTCAGGTCCAGTCAGTGGAAGCTTTTACTTAGGAAGAGACAGGGAAAGACATCTGCTTCAGCAAACCTCAGCTGATAGCAACTGGGAGAACGCCTTTATCTCTTGTAATGGTATGCTAATTCAAACCAGAGCAGATTTCCTCGGATACCATGGCAGCAGGCTCAGATTGTTGCTAGAATCAGAATTGTTTGCAAGAGCCGATGCGCCTGACCAGACCTAAACTCTAGAAATGCTGTCACCTGGCCAAAAAGCACCTGACCTGCTGACAGGGGGGTTCAACTGGTCCCACTGCTATGAGGTCTGCCCATTCGGATGTCCAATCCCATGTCAGGCCAGGACTTCACCTCTTTGTCCTTGCTGGAGTGCCAAGAACGCTCAGTCCTCTGCTCTGCAAAAGGCTGAAGCACATGCCTCTCTTTCCAGCCAAGCATCAAGGAAATGATGATTTCTCTGCCTTCCAGTAACTTTTTAATAATGTGCAACTTATCTAACTTGGGACAGATCCCGTCATTTTGCATCAATGCAGATTTATCCCGCAGCTGCACAGTACGAACAGATGAGGAGGTGCTGCGTGTCAGGAGTTATTTGCTGCCACTGGGACAACAGGGCCAAATGCTGCCCTATCCTACAGGAGAACAAGGGTGTATGTTTGTGGCATTGGGCTCAGGGGGGGTTGGCTCCCAAAAAAGTCTCTTGTCCCAGTTTACCTGAATGAGCAAAGACACGAGAGAGTCAAAGGATGCTTCTCAACGTGTGTCATTCCTCGGGGCTGTGGGAATCAGGATTTACAGATGCAATGTCCCCTCACCAACTCCTACAAGAAATGTCCAAACACAACTTCTGTGCTAGACCTTTCCATAGCTTCTCTCCCAGTGATGAAGAGTGTCTCCTTTTTTGCTCCATGCTAAATCCATTTTTTCCTAAATGCCATTAGGAAAAATATTTTCACGTGTTCATTTTCAGGATTGCCACTCTGCAGATGTGCTGTCTACACCATTGTAGGGAGGGTTGGCCTGAAACAAGGAACACCTTGTTTGCAGAGGCAGCACTGGGAAGCAAGATTACCAAAGCGAAGGAGGAATGGAGAGATCTTACAGAAATACTTCCGTCCATTCAGGACAGCACCAATACCTCACAGCAATGAGTTCCACAGGTCAACGGCAGCATTTGGAAAAAAAAAAAAATCAAGAAAAAAAACACCTGTTTCCCATGCAGTTATCACCTCTGAATTCAAATATGTTGGAGATGGCCATGGTATTGCAGCTAAAGACAATAGAAGAGCCTCTGACAACTTTAACAGCGGAGCCTTTTGACTCTGATCTCTTTATCTGTGGTGTCTTCCTACATCATCTGCAAGGCTGAAGCTATATACCAGCACAGCATCTGGCTGCGGGTGGGTTCGCTCTCTCTGCAGCTTCAAAAACTAAAAAAAAAAAAAATAAAAATAAATTCCCAGTGCAGGCACAGAAGCACCAGAACTAATTTTCCGGCAGATGCAAGAGACCGTCAACTAATGTAGGAAATTAAATGTTTAAGGAAATTATAGAACAAAAATATAAACTCTTGAATGGGAGCCAAAAAACACAAATTCCATCATTTATCAAAAAAAAAGCTCTAAAATGAGCCTGAAACAGTGTGGGGACGACTGAATGAAAGGCTATATTCAGGCAGCAGCACTGTTTAGCTTACTTTTTGGACCTTTTCCCTTTATTGATGCTGTTGGGAGGCCCTCATTCCAAAACCTCTAATGCCATCGTGTTCTAGGATGAGTTACTAAAAGCAACCGTTCTTCTGCATATGAAAACATTTGATTATTTGCATGTTCGGTGTCTTTAATGCCTCTTTTGTGCCTCTGTTTTAGGGCTTGAGGCAGATGAGGGATCTTGAATTTCAGCAGTATTCTGATATAAACTTCCTCCAAGAGAGGGAAGGCAAGGAAGAAAAAGTTTTTGCAAGCCTGAAACGGAGTCAAGGAGGGCTGGTTTTCTTGATTTACTTTAAGGGACCGATGAAGGTGTTTATTCAGGACTTGTGGAGTCCTGCCAGTCCTTAAATAAGGACTCAGCCCCAAAGTTTCAGCATTACCTAGTGCTCCTCCTGCCATGTGACACAGAAATACCCAATCTGAACCACCCCAAACTGTTGCTGTAGTGGCATGAATACTGGAACCGTGCACAGGACAGACGAAGGGCTCAGAGAGCTGCTCCATAAGCATCACAGAAAAGCGGTGAGAGTGTATTAGGGAGGCATTTAGGGGCAGAAAACCTCTTGGCAGGTCACAGCAGCCAAGTCCAACACTTTGTGTTGTCACTTTGGCTTTCGCTTTCTTGGGCTAGAAAGTTATAGGGAAGCTGGAGGCACCTGGCCAGCGGAGATGTGTTAACGTACTAATGCTGGTAAATACTGTCTAATTGACCTGTGAAACTCACTGCTGCAAGGCATCAGCATGACTCCAGGAATGAGCAGATCATGGCTTATTCCCTGGCAGGTTGGCTGGTGTTGAAACAGTACCTGGCGTTGTAGGAGATGCTACCACTCTGCAAAAGCAGATTAGATCTCAGTTAAAAGTGCTGCCGAGCTCCAGTGTGCAACTGCAAAGGGCTAAGAGCTTGTAAATCGCCAGTGGCCAGGGCTCAGCAGAGAAGTGGTAATTCATTAAGCCATGATAATTCAATTGCCTGCGATTTTCTTCCTCTAGCCAACAAATCTAGTAGGAATCCACAAGAGAATTGCTTGCATTTATGGCTAACAAGATTAGTTGGTCATAATAGCCGGCATTAAACAAACAAAAAACAAGAGGTTTGGAGGAAATCAAAATCTTCAGGGCTTAAACCAATGGCTGGGGATTAGGAAGAAATTCCTCTGATGTTCAGTTATTCCTAATCTCTTGTGGCTTCTTACATCTCTTGCCAGAGCATCTACCCTTTGCCCAAAAAGTCCTGGCCTGGGTGCAGCTCTGTCCTGCTCCACCACGGGCAGGGATGGGTCTGCAGAGGCCAGACGAAGGAGATCACTTTGTCCCCCCGCACACCCCGGTGGCCCTCCATCCCTCAGCGCTGTCTCTCTGCATCCCATTTTCAACACATCAGCTTTTGGCACCAGAGCTCAGGATTTACCCGTCAAGGTGCTCCGAGAGCTCTGAGCTGCCTTGGTTTTCTCAGTGCTGACTTGCTCAAGTAGCACCGCTTTTATTGGAGCTTTTTTTATCGGCAAATAGAGCCCAGCTTCGCTTTCCTGGGCCAGCAGCACCATCTACAGCCCGCTCCCACATGTGCAGTTCACGTCTGCCTGTGGAAATGTACCCCCTCCTTCCATCTGCAGCTGAGGAAAAAAAAAAAAAAAAAAGTGTCACAAATAATTTACTCGTGTTAGGGTAGAAAGAGAGGGTGACAGACTGAACAGCACCTCTGGGGCTGGAAAAGGTAACATGCAGCCATATACAGCTTGTGTAGTGTAATAAAAACAGGACGGTAGGCGTAGTACTGTGAGAGGCAAAAAGGATATAGTCCTAGCTAGACAAGTTATCTGCTGGTAGCTTGTTCCCAGGTAGTGCTGCATGTATCTGGAGGAGGAAGCTTGTCAGCCAGCAGGGGTACAAGCCTTGTACGGTGCTTCCATCATGTAAAAGGGGGGAAGGAGCTTGGGCGGCGTGACAAGAACAGATGGCGACGGAGCCAGGACCACTGTGGATGCTGCTTCTGATTTCCTGGCCAGCAGCAGGGTCGTTGCTACTTCTCCAAAGGCAAATGAAGAGGGTCGTGGGGTTCAGTGTCCTAAAAACATCCATCCAGTGCAGAACAAGAGTCTGTTACACCATGACAAGAGCTGGTGCTGTGCAGGGCTTCCAAAGGGCATTTAAGGAGCACGTTTATATCCTATAGAAGAAAACCATATGAAATCACTCTAACATGCCACTGGAAGAGAGCAGGAGCAACCCAGGGCACAGCGTCTTGCAGCTCTCTGCAATAGGAAGCAATCTGAAAAATAAAGCTCTGAGACATTGCTAGCAAGCAGAGCATTCCCCATGATCACAGAGGAGAAAAAAAAAAGAAAAAAAAGAAAGAAAAAAACTACTTCCCTCTGTCTTCAGGTCTAGGGGGAAACCCTTCCTGCTGCCCCAGCACTTTAAGCTCCCCAGGCTGGCCTTTGAGACAGCACTCAGCTGCTTAGAGGAGCCAGTGCTGAGAGCATGGGTTAGAGCAATGTCTTCCCCAGAACGAACTGGAAACAATTAAGTCCTGAAAAACGGGTTGGCCAAAGCACTGCGGTGTGTTTAGAAGAGGACAACCCTGTGTGGCCCCAGTGCTACATGCCACCACTGAGGACAGCAGCTGGGGACATCTGCATCATGATGTACGCAGAATGGCAGGAGGAAGAGCTGGACACACACACAGATTAGTCCTAATCTAACCTATCCTGCCTCTTTTTGCAACAAGTCTATGTTTTGCTGTGTTGTCAGAGGAGCCATGGACCAGTAAACCCAGGGGAACACATAGATTTCCCCCTTGTCTTCTCATCCTTCCTCTCCTCCACAGAAAGCAGGATCTGCTGTGCTGCCGACAGCTGAGTTAGACCCCACCAGTGCTCATTAGATGAAATTCTCTGGAACAGAGATTGTACCTTGTGGTTACACCCACATTAGTAACCTAGACGGGACCAAGAGACCCAGACATGGTGCATGTGCCATCCCATAGCTGTCCACGGCCACCCACAAGATGCAGGGGCACAACAAGGCAACCTGGACCAGCAGCCGTGCTCCCGATAGGTAGTTTGGATGAAAACCCCTGCCACTGCTGAGGAAATGCTTTGAGCACTTTGGAGGAAGCTGCTATATGCACCGTGGTCTCAGGTACCAGGAGCAGCAACCACCAGGTCCTGGAGCCACAACTGCAAAGCCAAAGCAGCGCTCCTGGAAGGAGGGAGCAGAGATTTCCCAGGAGATGCTGAAGCGCCAGGACCACGCATCTTTGATCTCATTCACTCTGTCTCTCTCTGAGTAACAAGGGACTATACAGGAATAAATCAGCATAGTAATGGTGATGCTAATTGCAGCTGAATCTGGGATGGACTAAAATTTACACATTCCTTTAACAGCCCAATTTAAAACACTTTTTTTTTTTTTTTTTTTAATGAGAGCAACTGTTATTTGAAAGATCAACCAGCCTTTCAATGCTTTTGAAATTTTGATTAAAATATAAAGACAACTAACAGGACAGATCCTGATCTCTATATCACAGTATAATCGACACTACCTCCTTTGTTAACATGGAGCCATTCTGAGTGACTGAGGTCAGAATAAGGCCCTGTATTCAAAAGTGTGCCCTTTTAATAAGAGGCAGAAATACACTTCTGTTCCCATTTCTCCTTGGCTGAGCAACACTGCACTGTTAAATAACTGGCGTTTCAATGCCTGTGTGCAGTGACCACATTCCTGAGTGAGCAAAGAGCTATGAAGTGTGTGAAACTGCTAACCCTACGTATCAGAATACATATACATGCGCTGCTTCGTTACCACCGGGGTGAGACTTCCACTCTCTGCCCCTGCACCTGAGGACCTGTAGCTTCATCTCAGGAGATAAGCTGGATGCAGTGCGTGCAGTCTGTGGAAGACCTTTCTTTGATCTTTGCTTTGACCAAAACTAAAAGGGCCTCAGAGACGTGTCTCTTATGCACAAAAGAGCAGAGCCCAGATGCATCTGTGCTCACACTTGGGTCCAGGTCACTGAGTGCCTTAAAATTATAATTACAGTGCCCCAAGTGCTTAAGCCTTCCTATTCTCACGCACTCCTCTTGCTGATGGTTTTGGTGCAGGCGGAAGGTATACTTCACCCCATACAGAGGAATCGGGGGAGATTGGCAGTTTTCCCATTCCTATTTTCCCAGCTCCACTGCAGACACCATCACAGGGGATTCAGTTTGGAGATGACACTGTAATAGAGATGTAAAAGACTTGAAACATTCCCTCTCACCCATGCTGCTGTTATACATGGCCCAGAGCCTTGTCTTGCACCAGCCACCATTGAAGACAGCAGCTGCGTAAAGATGGGCAGAATCCCTCCTCCTTGTCCATTCTCTTGTCAATCTGTCCCACTGCCAGTAGCTTGCTTCCCCTTTTGGTGGTTATGGTCACCAGTCTCCAAAGTGAGTACATACCAAGCTGGAGACCAGTCAAACCACCCGACTCTCATCAGTCAATGCAGAATCTCAGATTTTGCATTGGCTTGGTGTTCCATGAGTTTCGGATATAATCAATTACAGAGAAGCTGTGATAGCCCTTAGGAAAATGTTTTAATTAATCTCACAGAACCCTCTGTTTCTACTTTCTTTCCATTAAATCCTGTGTAGGTCCCCAAAGCACCCCACTCACATCCACTTCAGCCTTTGGCTGCCTGAAGTCTCAGCCTTGAGGCCAGGAGCTGGTCTCATCAGCAACATCCAAAGTCACCCCCTCTGATCTCTCCAGAACGCCTCTCTAAATCCCTCTTTCCCCCATCCACATGTGGTCTGTTCTTCATGCCTGCCTGTATGCATCCCAGACACTTCACACCTTCATCCAGCTTGAAATATTTGCCTGGAAAATAAGCATTTTGGCAAGTTTCCTCATTATAGCCTACTCTCACTTCTTTCTGGAGCTTTGTTCAGGAGAGAGTAGAAAGCTCCAGGGGATTCTTTCCTGAGTCTCAGCTTAAACCTGAAGAGGATTTAACTGTGGCAAAGCCACAAGACAGCATCTTGATTTGGGATATTGCTCTGCTCCTAATAGGAAGGCTCAGAGACTAGGCCTGGAGGTGCACACACACTTGCCTCTATGCTGAACTTAATTTATGGTGTGTTGTCATATAAAGAGCTGTTAAATGGAGTGCTAATCTTCTCCTTTAAGGGGGAGCTATAATAACACAGGGGTATGAACAGGCTCGTGCACTTGAATCAGCCAAGCCACAACTCTCCAGGCCTTCTCCCCTGTAGTGAGTCAGGGTAAATGGTTGTAGCACTGCTGATGGCAGTGGATGGAAGTACATATTTTCTGGTACATTAGATATGCATGCATAGGAAAACTTGCTTTCAGTTTTATAATATACAGGTATGTGCAGAGTTTGGCTTTGCTTCTCTGGTAGAAACCTCATGGCTGGTTGGAAGCATCCAGGTGGGACTGGAGTGTCCCCCAGGACCGTATAACAGTGATCCTCAGTGACACATGAGAAGGGAAAGGCTAGTCCTCAGGAGGAGTGCTGTGTGGCTCTGGATTCCCCACCAGCAGTCAAACTTCCTCCAAGAGCCACATGGAAAGAAGTTTCAGATGATTATGGGAGTCAACCCTGTCTTGGTGCATAGGATTTCAAAAAACAGCCTCTCTCCAAGAGAGGTGTCAAAGGACGGGTGGTGCCAAGTTCTGGGTGAGGATGCAAGGCCACAGTGGCTTTTAGCACCAGGAGGGGGGCTTAGCAGAAATGGTGTCTGAGGATATTATAGCTCTTTAAATCAAATTTGGATTAATGTCAGTGAAATGACCTTTCCACTGACAAATGGCACAACCTCCAACTTTTCATAGTTTTGGGGGAACTCATGTCCAGCTCATCATTTTTATATATAGGGAATTAGGGAGAAAGTGCATTGTTTTTCTCTGGTTTTTCTCTGGTTTATCTATCACATCATATTAACTAGTTAAAGAACACACAGAGAATTACTGTAGATTTGTAACCCATATTTTGTACTCAGATTATGTTACTATAGCATATTCCTTGCTTATTGATGGTGATACTTTCAATCATGATAACACAGAAATGAACCTTTATACAGTGTCATTGGAGAACATATTTCTCATTGAAGCAAAGAGGCTAACATCCCTGCTTTGAATGTGACCTATTCACATCAGTCCTCAAAATCAGCAAAATCTACCAATTAGATGATCTTTGGGTAAAATCTGAAAGTAATCGAGACTTCGGCTGGATTTGATGATCTTTGAGGTCTTTTCCAACCTAAATGATTCTGTGAGTCTATGATTCTACCTCTGTCCCCTGTGACTATGATCTCTGATCAACCTGTGGTGTAAATCAAGGCTTCCCTCTGAGACTTCCACACTGTTATCAACTTACCAGTGACGCATTGGAGGGGGCACAGGAATTATGCTATTTGAGCATACACATCCTACCTACCTCTCCTGAAAGCAGTAGTGACAATATACAAAAATGCCACCCACGCAAACCTGTGCTGGTAACTCTCTTCTGATGGCATTTCTGCAAGAAGAAGCACAATAAATACAAGCAGGCTCTCATTTACTACAAAAGAAGAGCTTTTAACCAACGTTACTATGCAGCACACAGAAATAGTCAGTAGAGCTAAAGAGCCTAGAAAGTTTAGCCAGGCCCAAGTCTGCACAGTAAAGCATCGTGGGATTTTAGTTTTGTTTAAACCTTAACCAAAGAGGTGTAGAAGCAAGTGTCTAAATTATAGCACGGGCCAACAGAAATATGAGGGAAAAAATGTGAAAGTCAATGGAAACACATTGAGAGTTGAAGGCCTTGCTGCCCAACACTGGTTATTCCCTAAGAAATGTTTTTTTCTACTTTCAAATGTGCTACAGAATGGTTCAGGAGCAGCCAGAGAAAATCTGTGGGTTTCCAGAAAGAAAATCAATGAGAGCAAACGTCTCTCCTCACTTCAGTGCTCTGACTTGACAAGAATTTTGCATTTACAATCTCTTCATAAATTTTTCACCTCAGGTGCCTCCTTCACCCTTCAGCTGGCAGATCTCCAGCCAGACTGACCACAGAGACACCAAGCTGGCCAGACACTTGTGCCCTGTCTTGTCTAAACAATCTTCTCTCCTGATACGCAGGAACTTCCCCATGTCCATTGGAGGGGACTATCTTATTTTTATTATTATTATTGTTGTTGTTGTTATTGTTTTTGTTATTTTTATCAAAAGTATTATTTTATTGTAGCTTCTTTGGGCTTTCTGCAACACTGAGAGACTCCTGGACAGAGAAATCAAGATCCAACACGATGGCACGTGCTTGGGATGAAGTGCATTCCCCAGATATCCCCCTGACACTGTAAGGCAAGCCAGGAATCAGTACTATCTCCTCCCACAACGTGGGAGCTGCCCCTCTGTGCTGGTCTGTCCCCACCACTGCTCCATGCAGCTCCAACACCTGGTAGCTGCTGGCACATTCATCACCTGCCCCGACATTTTGGTGCAATACAGGATGAGAGGAAATGATGGCATTCCCTAAGGAACAGAAAATGGAGTTTCAGCCCTAGGTGAAGGTTTAAAAGAAGTTGCTGCTCAAGCACAGAAAACAAAACAACAACAACAACAAAAAAGGAATCTGCTGAGCCATAAGCTGTTAGCTCTGGTTCTTCTGCTGTCCTGGTGTTGTGGTTTAACCCAGCAGGCAGCTCAGCACCACACAGCTGTTCGCTCATTCCCCCACCGTGGGATGGGGGAGAGAACTGGAAAAAAAAAAAAAAAAGATAAAACTTGTGGGTTGAGATAAAGACAGTGTAATAGAACAGAAAATGAATGGAAAATAATAATAACGATAAAAGAATATATAAAACAAGAAATGCACAATGCAATTGCTCACCACTTGCTGACCAATGCCCAGCCCAGCCCTGAGCAGTGCCCTCCCCAGTGTTTTTGTTCAGAATTATAGTACAAAATATCCCTTGGGCCAGCCTGGGCCAGCTGTCCTGACTCTGTCCCCTCCCAGCCTCCTTGCTGGCAGGATGCTATGAGAAACTGAAAAATCCTTGACTTAGTGTAAGCACTGCTCTGCAACAACAAAAACATCGGGGTGTTATCAGCATTGTTCTCATCCAAAATCCAAAACACAGCACCATAGGAAGAAAATTAACTCTATCACTGCTAAAAGCAGGACACCTGGCCAGGTAAAATAGACGAGGCATCATGGGCTGTCCTGGAGCTGTACTTCTGTTGGCTGGTGGTTGTCACTCCACATGTGGACACTGGATGCTGCCTGCTTTGTCCTCATTGTGCCCTCTCGTACTCTTGGTACCCAGACACTTGGTGAATTTCCTCGACCAGACCATCCAGTTGTATTCACAACATAGGCTTACAGCAATGGAAACATCTCTGCCTCTTCAAAGAAATCCCAATAGTTACAACATGTGAAGATCTGGCCCCATGCTTTTTGGCTGCTTAGTAGGTGCCATAAATAACTCAAAAACATGCTTTGACAAAGTCTGGTCCTGTGGATTGCCTGACTAGGAGTCCTGCCATTGAACTGGCAGGGAAAGGGACCAAATCCACACATAAACATGACATATTTGAAGGCTGAGAGCAAAACCCAGCAAGTGATAGGGAAGAAAGGAGGAGAGCTGGGGGCACACAATGCAAGGGCTTGAAAGCTGTACCCTCCCTGCAGTGCAGACAAACCAAAATCAGGGGTCACCAGTGTGGCAACAGCTTCTTCTCTGCCATGACAATGTTGTAGATAGATAGAGGAAGAGAAGTTGATGAGACCAGGTGCTGCACCAACAGAGTAAAAATATTGCTTCTAGTGCAGAGAATGAGGAGAAAATGAACTCAGGGGTTGCTAGCAGGATATTGAAATGGTGACAGGCGATTATGGACCTATGTTTTGAGTTAGGTCAAGAAGAGAGTCCAAGACATGAAGAGTCCAAAGGATGAAGTGTCAATAAAATAGGGATAGAGAAAAAAAAAAAAAAAAGAGAGAGGACAAAAAAAAATCAAAATCGGGTCAGTTTAGGTAGATTAAGACAGAAAATTAAGGCAAAATCCAAGTGGAGTCTGCCCAGAAATAAAGAGGTGAGTACAGACATTCCCTATTTGCAATAACATGGGTTTGTGTAGTGATTAGCTGATGGGGGGGGGGGGCTCTGCCAGTGTCCTCCCCACAGCCCCCTGTGCATGCCCAGATCTCCCCACTGCCATAGGACCCTATCTCCTCACAGCTGGACCCCTGAATCCTGGGCAAGGCTTAGTCCTAACCTGCAGACACCCAGGGACAGGCCTTAACCTCTGCTTAAGGCAGGGTCGCAGCATGGCTGTGGTGGTAAGGGACTTCTGGAGATGTCCCATCCAGGGCCCCTGCTCAAACCAGGCCAGAGCAGGTTGCTCAGGACATTGCTGGCACCACAGGTTGTCTCACCAGCACAAGATGTTCACATCTGGTGACCAAATTGCTCCCTTTCTGTCATCAGAGAGTTCACCACCTGTGGGGAAGGGCCTGGTGCAAGGCCTGATCTGCAGCCCCACTTGGAGGAGTGCTGCTGGGCCTGGGACACATGCAGAAAGGCAAAACATAGCCCCAGCTGTAATCCTTGTCCTTACCACAGTTTTTACTCTTTCTTTGGGTTAAAGAAAAACAAAATAAAAACCTCCAGTGTAAAAAACATAAGTTACATCAGCATGTGATCTGTGAAACGTGATGACGGAGGCTGGGCCTGAGACGCTCCAGAGCTGTGTGTCAGCAGGCAAACCATGGGGAAACCAAGCAAACTGGTGCCAGGACTCCTGGGAGTGGATTTCCAGAGGAAAAAAAACACCTTCAGAGCAATGTGGGAGCAAGCACAGAGTATATAATGGAGCTGATAATGGGATAAAGTGGAGGAAATGCAGACACAACTGATTGTACTGTCTCGCTGTGGAGAAAAGCAGATGAATCGAGTGGGGCATGGCTGCTGAGAACGATATCCAAAGGAATGTGAAGGCTGAGGAGTCATTTGATGAGTACTGGGATTCCAGCAACCAGAAGAATGTGGAGAAATAGTATTGTTTGGGGATTTTTTTTTTCCTTTTTTACTTGAAACCAAGGAATGGAGGACAGAGTAGAGAATTCTGCTCCACAGCTGAGAACTTTGGCATCTGCACACAGACCGTGAAGCACAAACGCTTCCTGGCTCGACAGAGAACTCTTTGTGGGACCCGAGATTTTCAGGAGGAATTACTGAGGGCAGCAGAGCTAAAACTCCAAACAGCAAGGCCAGCAGAAATGTCCAGGGAGCGGACGCTTTCGGCAACCGCTGAGCTGAACAAGTGCATGGCTTCAAGTGAAGGGAAGCTGGGAATCAGGACAGCGAGATGAGCTGGGGGATCATTTATCACAGGGCAATGATGTAGAAATGAAAAAAAAAAGAGTACCTAAGTTCTGGATAACAGCTCAGGGAGGAAGAGACCTACTTTGTGTCCCCAAATAGCCCTTCCTTGCCAGAAGCTAGGCAAGAATAAAGCAGTTTTGGTGATGGAGGTGTTGGGGCTCTCCAATGCAATGGCAGATGTGGAGCAGGTCTCCAGGCTGGGTGGAATTAGATGGGATTAGAGGAATTTTCCCTCCTGTTCTCTTTCCCACACGTAAAGGTGGTTTTGCCCCAGGAGAAGGATAAGACCAGGGACCCTGTACGGAACAGGCTGACCCTGGAGCCCTGACATCCCTGGCATCCCGGGTACTGAGGGAAGACATTGTGCCCTAAAGGAAATATAAATGTGAAGCATCTGAAGACTGAAACATGAAGCTCTCAGGCCTCAGGATGGTGGGCATCCCCATGTATGGGCCCCATCGGTTGGCTTCATGACCATGGAGTCATGTTAACTCCCTGCCATGCCAAATGTGAGACACAAATATCCTAAACGTCGCAGCCTCTGGTCCTCATGTACCCACAGACAACCACCTAAGGGGCTGGTGGTGGCTCCCATCACTCAGCTGGCTCCCTTCTCAGCCAAGCCCACTCCAGGAGCATTCCCAAACCAACACGTTTCACAACACATAGGGCCGGAATAGCAGGAGCCAATTTCCCCAGCTTCCTGCCTTATATAGCATCACGCCACAGATGGGCCGTAGCATATTGTGCTCGTCCTAAAACAAGTGTGTGACCACACAACCATGCCATGTGCCAGCTCGTTCCGTGAGATGGTGGCACATCAGCCACAGTGCATCAAGCTGAAGACCACAGTCCCTGGCATCACTCAGCCACTTGCTGGCAAATCTGAGGCAGCCCCATCACTGGATGGCAAAGAGCATTTTAAAGCATACTCAACTTTATTATTTGACAGTGACTTGCTATCCGTGTACAAAAGTTTTTTGTTTGTTCCTGTTGTTGCAATGTTTATTCCCCAAACTTTCAATAGTGGGCTTTTCACAAAGTGTTTCCCCAGCAGTGGGAACTACATATACAACACAAAGCAAACACTTGCAAGATAAACATCCTTCACATCCCGTGCTGGTCCTAACCCCTTGGAGCTTGCCATTACCTCCCTTGGAGCAATTCAGCACAACTTAATCAAAGTTAAAAATGATACTGTGTGATTTTATTTTTTGTACTTGCTCAGCAAGCTTTTATTGGCAGTTGCTGCCAGGATCTGGGATCCTGCCAAATTCCCTGGTTATATTGCTCCAGTGTGGACAAACAAAGAAAGCCTATTTAAAGCTTCTTGGAGGCAAATAAGGTAAAAACATAACAAAATAAAAAAACAATGTGTAATTATTTGTTTCCTTTATGAAGGGCCTCCTTTGGAGTCCTTTGAAATCTGTACTGGCTTCCACCTACAAAAGTCACCCAAGTGTATTATTTAATATTAATAGACATTCCTGAACCAGAATGCTACAACCAGAGGCACAAAATCTGGGGGAAAGAGGCTATCTGCATTTGCATTTCATATTAAACTCTCTGAGCCAAAATAACAACTTTAGCTCCTTGGCTTTCTTGGTAACGTTGGTGGCTTCACATCATGACTCAAAACAATTTTGTATTTAAATTAGTTAAGCGCAATTATATTAACCAAGAATTTTATATTAATTAAGAATTTAATGCAAATTATAGCAGATCTCAGTGCAAAATTGTGATGGGAAGATTTCCTGGCCGGGGAGAGTGGAGAGGAGGAGAAAAAAAAAGGGAGACGTGCAGATAGGATGGGAGAGGAGAGGAAGAGAGGGAGATGGAGAGGGAGAGGGAGAGAGGTGCAGTGGGCACAGGAGAGAAGAAGAAAGATGAAGGAGAAGGAGAAGGAGAAGGAGAAGAGAGGAAAATCTCTCCCTGTTGGACAATGATATTTGGCAGCATTTGGAGCCAAAGTGCCTCCCGTCAACAACACACACAATGTACTTTTGAAAAAGCAGAAGCGTACATGTAGTTCCTTGGCAAATGGAAATAACCATCAATGTACATACAAACAGGTTTTGGAGCATATGTTTTATGAACGCCCAAAAAACTGCAACTTACTTGTTTTTTTCCAGGTCGCCTCCAATTTATTATGCAGAGTCAGTTGCTTTCTGGCGTGCACAATCCCAAGTCACAATAAGCAGAAGGAAAAAAAAAAGAATCACCTTTCTCCCAGCAGAAAAGTCTGACAGCAAAAAAGAGCTAAGAGCTGAGAAAAGCTTCTTTTTTCCTCACCAGTGGCTGCAAAAAAGAGATTAGTGGGAAAATAAAGTCCCCGTTTTGCAGCTCCCTCTCACTCAGCAAATTTTGGTCTGAGAGAGCCTCTTAAAACTTTTTTACAAAGCTTGAAAATGCTAAGTCTAAGTAAAATTCAGGTCACTTGTAAGAATTTCTTGGGGAATGTCTGAATTTCCACCTGTAACAGAAAGCAGAAGCTGAGATTTCTGCCTTTCTTGCCAGACCACCTTATGCAAGTCAAAGCTAGAGTAAATATTCACAGGATGGCTGAAGGACCTCTGTGGCCTTCTGCTCCGAGCCCTGCCCTAGCAGGGCCACCCTGAGCAGGGGTCCCAGTCTTCAAGAAAGGTTTCTTTATTCCATTTACTTCTGTGGAAGACATTGGCTCTTTGTTACTTTTGTCAGGGTGGCTGTATCTTGTAATAGGATGGAGGGAAGAATAGGGTTGGGACTTCACCTCATGAAGCTTATGGCTCGTGTCAGACCCACAGCCAGGTGGACCATCTTGAGCGAAAAGTCCTGGGTGTGTTCTGCAGACCTTTAGCATGGCCCCAACTCACCAGTCTTTGAAAGTCACAGTCCTTAAAACCTACCAACTCCTTCCTGCAATTCCCCCTCTGCTCCTGCTGCGACTGATCTGCAGCACTAATCCAAGAGGATTTCTTGTGTCACCTCCCTACGTTTCTGTGTGAAGGACAGATCATCTCCCCAACGGCCTAAAAGGAAAGCTGAGAGTTGAAAGCAGTCCATCGATCCATCTGCAGAGCTGTGAAGAAGATGAAAAGGAAAGGCAACTTGCTGTGACAGCAGCCTCCCACCCTGGAGCTGCCTCGTGCAGGAGGAAACAGCTGGGACGAAGGCCAGCTCTGGGCCAGAGGAAATGTCCGACTCCACTGCAGTGACACCTATTTGCTTCCACCATATATTTACTTATGGGGTCTTTGTAAAGTTACCCTTGGAATCGTAAGTTATATTACAATGTATTGCAGAAAAAAGGGAATTGCAGCAAAATGCAGCTTGGTGGCAGGGGTACGTCACAAGTCTGCCATCTCCCCACGTGCAAAGCACTGCGTAGTGGGGAGGAATAGCACTTGGGTCCTTGTCATGAGCAGATACCTCATTCCCACTGAAATCCATGCAAATGACATGTCTAAAACCCTTAAGGAACTGGCTGTATAGCACCAGGACATTTCTAGCTTCCCATGCATGACAGCCATGCTGAAACGTGCCTTGGACCTGTTTATTACTGTTACCGAGACAACGCTGGTTCCTGTTGGTGCTAACCCTGTAGCTTGCACAGTGGGAACGAAACAAATTGAGAGCACGTAGCTGTACAGCCAACACAGAAACCTAACTCCTTGCTGCAGATGGTGTGGATACGTGGCCTTGCAGTTCATTATGTCTTCTTTTGATGTTCCAAGGGAAGAAGCAGCCTTGTTTTCAACCTTTTCTTATTTGCAGACCTCTACCAGCAGTACAAAGCCGTGAAAGCAAAGGTGTGAACTACTAATTGGGAAATTAAAGCCCGCTTACAACATTTATTTATGGAGCCTCAACCTTTTGGGAACCACGGGTTGAAACTCATGCTGGTTCTTTCTGCCCCGTGCCCCAGCAGACACCCTGCAGCATGCTGCCCCGAGCTCTGGAGTCTATCACCATCCTTTGCCACGAATTCACAGCCCAGGCCCCTCTCAGCATACTTGCACTGACCTGGAAACGTGCTTGCTGCTAACAAAAGGCCTCACAACCCTGCCTGAGCCATACCAGAAAACCTGGAGCTCGGTTTGGCCCATCCACTTCATCTCTCCTGCGATCTCTGGTAGGTTTCCAGCCCTTCGCTTTGTATTTTACTCATTATTACTCAAACTACAACCCAAGCTGCTGTTCATTTTATTTGAAAGAATCCACAATGTAATACCCTTTTATCCATTTCTTCATCATCCTCTGGATTTCACAGCCATGTATCAGAGCAAAATGCAACTGAAAGATGCAGTCCAAATTAATTGCTTGGTTGCTTGCCAGGAGTATAAAGTTCCCGTAAATTATATTTCTTACAAAGCTGAGAAACTGAATATCGCTGTGAGCAAAGCAAGTAATTAAGTGCACAACAGTTTCACACCTGGACAGGCAGCACAGGTACCTTAACTCCTTGCCTACAGCAATCAAGCTGCTTTGCTCCCTGTCCGCCCATGCAAATCAGCTGAAAAACACCTGGCAGCCCTGCAAAGTGCTATGCCACCTGTGGATTGGGACTCTTGTTTCGCTACAGGAATGCTTCTCTGAGCTGGTAAGATCCTGAGCCACATTTTAGCATAGTGGAGAACATGCAAGACCCTCATCTGGAGGTTTGGAGCTTGGATCAGACAGCAAGGAATGACGCTTACACGTGTATATATATACGCATATATATATGTATATATATATGTACTGACCCATGTTCTTATTTATATTTATGTATCTGTAAATAGGAAAGGACAAATATGCCACCACCATTTCCAATTGCATTTTTTTCTTGCTCACGTTAGGATGGATGCTCAAATAGGACCTAATCCTGGAAAATACAAAGTCCCCCTTACTTCAGATGGCACTGAGAGAGTTCGTCTCCTTCCAGATGGGACTCTTCCCTTTCCGGATCTGGCTGAACACAAGCAATGTTTACTCTCAAGCATATACAGGTATTTCCTAACTCTTTTCTCTGGAGACTGGGTGATAACATTCCCAGTCCATGTGTAAGTGACCAAGGACATTTCATGGTTCATTTATACCTGGTCCAGTTACGCCAATATACCTGGTTACAGTCACGCCAATTTCTCAGTCCTCTCATTCCACACCACCTCATCCTGGTGTCCCCACCAGCATCCTCCTCCTTTGGTCTCCACGGTCTGCCATTATCTAAAGCCCAAGAACAAGCTTTCCTGGGGCACCTCGGTTGGGATTTATGGTGGAAGATGAGAGCAGCGCTCGGAGGTACGAATTGCAGACCCCAAGCAGACAAACCGACTCCGGGCTCTGCCTTGAATAACTGTTACTCGCAGGGCCTCGGGCACCAGAAAGAAGTTAATAACGCTCCGTGCTCATGTTGAGTCACCCCAAGTATTGAAATGTCACAAGTTTGAGCAATGGGTTTGTCAGTGCCAGCTAAACAAACAGCGGGTGATACAGCACCAGCTGCTGGGGGCTCTGCTATGGGCAGGCTCCTGCCTCGCCCAAAGTCCTAGCATCACCCACCACTTTGAGACTCTTTAAAAGCCTTCATTTTACAGAAAATAGGGGGCCGTTCCCATTTTTGTTTAGAAAAAGCACATTTTTTCCACTACCAGTTGCTCAACCAGTGCTCCACCAGTGCTACCAAGCACTGCCCAGCTTCTCACCCCCACATCCCAGAGCTGCAGGGGATCAGAGATCATCTTGATTAAGCCGAGACTAAATAAAACTGAAGAGCTGCTCACAAGTCAGACCCTCAGCTGAAGTGTATTGGCATATATGGACACCAAGGGTCCTGGCATGATCTTTTCCCACTGAAAGCCTCTCCTCCAGAGCAACCCCATGTGTGTTTCACACAGCTTGCCCTGGGAAAGAGGGACAGGCTGGGGCCAGACTGGGAGAAACACGAACTTTTCCACGGTGCCAGCTGTGAGATGGCTGACAGGGGAGATGTCTGCTGGGCTGGCAGGTTCAGAGGTACCACGATGTACAGCCAGACACTGCTCAGCACCCAGAACAGTTGTCACAGACAACACAAACAGTGCAACAATAAGATTTGCCTTTTTTTTTATTATTAAACATCTGTCACCTCCATTAAATAGTTAAACCCACAGCCAGTGCCCATGTCCTGGATTCCAGGCAGACCAGATCTCAGCTGGAGATTTCAGATTTGAGACCCAGATATAAGTTCCATTGTTTGGAAACAACTGCTGATCAAAACACTGTTTTGGAAAGGATTTTATTTGTTTACAGAAATCTCCATAGAAACTCCAGCAGAGATTTTTCTACCAGATGTGATGCTTCATTGTTAATTAGTTCATTTATCAGAACAACAGCTTTTCTATCACGAGATCTGGGCAGCTAAAATTCGGAGTGCTAGCTCCAGGCTGCCCATCAGACGGAAAATATTAGTAACAGGCTCAGCTTTTGGAACCGAAAACCTCCCAGCGCGTTGTGCAAAGCAGCAGCCCTCGCCACTCTCCAGCTACCACCGTGGAAACAGAGGCAGGGAGGACCAAAGCAGCTTCTCCAAGCACACGCTACGACTCAGCACTTAGATCCCAGCACTCAAATTCAGCTCCCCATCACTTAAACCCCAGCTTTACTGCAAGATCCAACAAAAAAAGTTATTGATTAATGTTATCGATTATATTCGATGACATTCTGCCTCCAAGCTATGGGGGAGGTGGTGAACAGCAGCACTAAACAGGCTAGCAGCAGATGCTGCTGTGGTTGGGAAATAGAAAACAGCCAGCACACCTCCATCTCCTCAGCTTTGCTCAACACTCTTTAGGAGCTAGGCTGAGGATCTATTTTTAGACCAACATTTACCTCTCTTCCAACCCAAACATAATTCTCCCTCATCATACTGACGATGCTTTCAAAGGGAATGACAAGTCGTGGCGCCACGATTATAAATAAAACCATCAGCTGCTGGGCAAAGGCTCCCGCACAGCTCCTCAACACAAGCCAGGGTAACGCTTGCCACTTGCTTCCCAAATGCAGTCCCGGTGGGTTTGCTAACGGAAAGAAAGGCAGGGGCTGGGTGGTTTAGGTGCCAGAGACAGACAAGTGGTGGAACTTGCTGCATGATGGAACTTTGCATAACTAAGTTCCCAAATAACGTTCTCTCTTTTTCCTGCGTCTACCATGCAACGCTTTTTTTTTCTCTCTCCTTAATGGCACCTGTTCACTTAAGCTAGGGACAAATCCATGTCCAGAAATTCATGGAAAACATTTGGATTCCCTTACTGCCTGATGTCCTCCCACCCTGTGGGCTGCACAGCCCATTCCCACTATTTAATATGTAGTGTTTGCTCCCTGAAGCCAGAATCACATTTCTGCAAGTTTTGTTCTCTTCTTGACTAGCTACGAGGGAATAAGAGAAGCAGCTTGAAGAACTGGTACAAAACGAAAAGAGTTAATTGAATTTGAAAAGCCCAACATTTACTTACGGTGGGAGGGAACAATATAGGCTTTTGATTTTGGGGGGAAAAAAGGCAATGCAGAGAAACTATATTTCTTTGTAGATTAAATTGGACAAAAAAATTAAGACATCAAAACAAATTAAAAAGCGAAACTGGCTCGAGGATACAATATAGCTCAGCAAGCTTGCAAGACAAATTGAAGAAAAACATTGAAGGGTTTATTAGACAGCTCCATGCCATCCTACCACTTTTCCTCCAGAAGCATCTGAATTCTACCCTGCTGTTGCACAGGAGGGCTAGCCACCAGATCTGGGACTAGAGCAACACAGTAGCAGAAGGGCTTGAAGATCTTTCCCCCAGTCTTACATTGCAAGTCCAAGTGATTTAAAGAGATGCAGGGAGGAAAATTCACCACATTTGTGTCCCAAACAGCTTTTTTCTTATGCCTAAGGAGGTATATGACATGCGAGCACACTTGGTGATCTGTTGCAACCCATAATATGTTTGCTCCATCAAACTGTCACAGCTGCTTCTGGGACACTGGGATCATACGCAAGCTGGGCTCCAGCTCCATCAGTGCTCTGGCAGGTGACACCAGCCAGGAGCCAGCCTCACAGCCCGGCTTCTCCTCTCTAGCACACCAAGAGTCAGGAAGGACTCCAGGAGACAGATAAAGTTACACCACAACCCTCTTAAAGCCAGCAGGATTTCAACACTGGGAACCTCTATCCCAGCCGACTTAAAAAAAAAATAAATCTAGAGTCTGACAGAATTATGTTCCCAGTCTGCAAATGGCCACAGAGATGTTCAGAGTAAGACATCACTGGCAGAAGCCTGGTGGTAAGTGCTGAAAAGCAAATACCTGATGTAAACTGCTGTTAGTTTTACTGACGCTCGTATCACTAAAAGTAGGAAGAAACTCACAGAAATTCCTTCACTCCTGTGCACTATTTAGTTTGCCAGCACTAGGCATACAGGAAAGGAAAAGACATCTGTAAGAAAGTAAATGCTGTGACCAATCCATTTTACAAGCTCAAAAAAAATCACAGGAATCTTTCAAAACCAAAAAAGAATCAGTTATGCCATGATTGAATGACTTCTGACAAGGCTGAGAGCTCCTCGTTCAGCCAAATACAGCGTGCTGAAGCTAAATGCTTTCTAAGTTTGTTTTCTAATGGAAAAAGAGTATTAATTTCTCTTTTCTGCTTTAAAATATTGTTTACTGGTTCAGGTTGCAAACCTTTCCTCCAAAATGAGGAAAAACATAGATGTTCCATTATTTGTATGGCTTTCTTCTGTGCAATTTAAAGTGTTGGTTTTGGTTGTTTGTTTTTAAATGAGGGACAGAAATGAATTACATCTGCTTTGGAGTTATCAGTTGAAGCCTTAGAAGTGAAGCTGGTACATTTAAGTGTCCACCTGAAGTCACAGCAACTGATTCAGCCTTGCATGGTTCAAGTTTCACACTGAGATGACTCTCCTGAAACTCTCCCGAGACTCTCCCACGTTAAACTACGGCATTTCTTTAAGCCAGAGCAGTGCAAAAAGGACTAGAAAGTCAGAATGAGAAAGTCAGAAAGCAACCCTCCAATTCTGGAATCAGTCTGGAGATATGTATTAAATGCAACAGGGTTTGAGCCATGACTTCAGAACCTATAACAAGACGTGAGACCAAATAGTCTGTACTTGGACCACGAAGAGTGTTCTGCTGAAACCGGGTTATGATGGAACAGGAGCTGAAATGGCTGCAAAGGTGACTTTGGACATGCTAGGCAAGCCTAAGCAGTTACAGTTGCTTTGGAAGCCTAACAGAAAAAGGAGTCCCATCATAAACAAACTGACCAACATCAGTGCAGAGACTGCCTGCACAGTGGCACAGCTGAGAAGAGTCCAAGGGCAGCTGCATGCCCTTAATTAAGACTTCAGTCATATGAAGAACCTGGGAAATGCCATGAAAAGGTGTTAAAAGCCCAGTCCCCTGAAAGACCTTACTACAAACACATGAGTGCAGTTAGCTCACACAAGCAGGTTCAGGACCTTTGATCCACCCTGATCAACTTTGAAATAAAAATATCTCATCCCATATACTTGAACCAGAAACAGGCTGTCTGGAGCAAGAACTGTCACCCTCTGTTTGTGCAGCACCTAGCAATTACTTATATTTATATAAATATATATTACTTTAGTATAAATAAAGAAAAACAAGTGAACACAGAGGCACCAGGCAGTACGCTATTTCCCTATTATCTGCTTGCTGATGATAAATAGCAATAATATAACAAACCAACCAGCTTGATGCCTATCTGAAGGTAGTGTACTCTAATCTCATCCCACTGGAACACACAACTTTAGTACTGTGCATCCAGCCACCTATATTGTATGCTGTAAAGGTGAATTCTTCTGATGGGGACTGTCCAGCATTAGAGGAATTATAGTAAAAAAGAATGATGCTTTGAAATAGGGACAGTGACACTTAAACACTCTTCAACTAGGAATTATGAAATATTAGACTTCTTCTTCCAGCCTGTGAGTGTTAAATTGAAGATATTTTTCTCTGCAGGTGCAATATATAAGTTATCCCTTCTGAGCTGTTTAAAATGCAAAGGTCAAAGCAGCCCATACAAAGCAGCAAAAAAGAAAAAAGCCATGCACAAACTTGACAAGCAAAATGTAGTCATCCAAACTGAAAGTTAAGCAATACTTAGGTGATGAGCTTTGGTAATTCACACATTCAAAAACTCATCCTCTTCAGTGCACAGGCATTCACAGCCATCTCTATTCAAGTGATGGCTGTCACATACAGCCAGTTATCTTGTACGCAGGGAGACAACCAGCAAATAGGAGAGCCTCAGGCAGATTTCACAGCACAGTAGTCACAGATTGCAGTAGGACTGTGGTGTGCTGTCTCTCAACATCTTACTGAAGTGCAGTTTCCATTATGCAATATCAGTAAGCAATGAACAGCCACACGAGATGTGATTCTGGATAATACGCATGATAACGAGACCAAATGAAAGTTTTATCTGGTATGCTGCTCTCTTACTGGACTTGATCTGCATCCACCTCAGTCAGCAGATTGGGAACTAAGGTATATGCAATGCCCTTATATTCAAGGAAGGGAACAAATAAGTTGAGAGGCTCCTCTCCTTTCTCCACTTCACAGCTCTCTTCCCTTTATCCACTGAGATACTGGATCAGAGACAGTCTGCACACGCAGCCCACCCGAAGCCATCCTTGGACATTTCGCCCTGAAGGAACGAAGGAAGGTAAGGAGGGTGCCAGTACTCCCTTGTGCAGCATTTTCCTAAAGGTATACACAAAATGCCTGTAACTCCCCCCATCCCACATCCATAGAGCAGAAGGGCAAAACTAGCAACAGAGACCCTGTCCCACAGCCAACTCTAAAGAACTTGATTATATTAATTGGTGGTATGATACTACTTTGATAGCTGTAGCACTGAAGTTCCAGATAGCATTATCACTATTTATATACAGTCTGTTGGCATACACCACTTTGCAGCTCTTCATCCCTCCCAACAGGAATCTACTAGAACAATTGCCTTATTAGTATTTAGCACAAGTCAAGGACAATCTCTGCTTCTGCAGTGTGCTAACACACAGCCCTGTCAGTATTTGGAAGAGCAGCAGCTACATCTTGTGGGCAGATTTGGCATTGCAAGTTTATTCCTAATAATATGAATTTGTAGAGTTATTAGTTCAAGTTCAGTTTTGCATTAAGCTAGTCAGGGATTCTCCTGAAGTGACCTGTCTTTTTTTTTTTTTACCCCTTTTTGTGCAAGATGTACAAAGTGAATCTTCACAGCACACTGATCCCCTGCAAACCAGTTTCTTCTAATCAAACAGCCTTTTGCCTAGGCCAGTTAGTCCACCTAGATCATCACACCGCAGATGATCCATGATCCAACACCAGAGAGAAAAGGACTACTCTTTGTGGCTGCATGTTTATCTTACCTAACTACAGGCTAACATCAACCTGCAGCCTCAATGTTCACTGAGGACTTCAATAGAAATTAGTCTCCATAATTAAAAATGTGAGCAAGAGTTCACATTCAAACAGAGTTGAGGAATTTGGTACCTGTTAAGTCTGCTACCAAGGGACTCTCCAAGACACAGCTTGAAGTAATCCCCGTTATCTGAAGTTCAGATAGCAAGGCTTTGTTTTTGGACAGTCTGTTCTATGAACTATTTCTTCTCTGCCTCCATTTAGCACTTCCTGAGCAACACATTAACAAAATCTAGCAATTTCTGTGGGAAGTAGGTATTCAACATCATTGCTACTGACTTCACTTTGTAGTTTCAGCACTAACCTGGGAAAGTGAAAGCCAAAGAAAACTCAACACACCATGAGCTTTGAAGTGTTAGTTAACCCTAGAGTGGAACAGGTCTCTAGTATTCCAGCTACATACAGCGTCCTGTAAACATACTGATAATGGTAAGTAGCTACCTAGCCAGAGTATACCCCAGGTTCTATGATCTCTTAAGTACTGCTAGTCGTTTTTCCTCCTGCCCCAAGCAAATTACCCTTAACAAATAAGGGAAGGGCTCCAAGTACAGCTACGAGCACACCCAGCAGCAACAACCCTTCTGAGAGAAAAATGCAGCTACTAGTTCAGCAAGTGAGGGAATGACCTCCCAGTAATATTAAACAAAAAGCTGTAGCTTACCCAATGAGACAATCCTGTAAAAGGTCTGTTAGGTAATAACTTATCTGACATATCTACTACTGCCCTAATTAAAACTGACTTCATTACGACCTGTGACCTGCAGCCTACTACATTCCTCAAAGCCTTTCCATAAGAGTGGCATAGAGCTCTGGATGGCTGACTGGAAAGTCAATAGCATCAGACTAATGACTTGAAAAACATTATGGCAGTAGAGTAGCAAGCAAGTCTGTCCTGTTTTCCAGGCCCTTGGCTGCTTAGCCCATCTGAAAACAAATCACTTCAGCTCAGGTTTGTATTTTTATTTTAATAAAGAAAAGCTGAAGTTGAGATTTTTTTACATCACTAAGTGAAAAAAACATTATCCTACACCTTCCCCCTCCCCCCCCCCCCAAGTCCTGCTTGGAAATGAACAAAGTACAAAACACTCCTTTACAATATTCTGCTCAGTATTCACTTTCAAGATCAGTAATTGGCCTGATTTACTGCAAAAAGTGATCAAGTCTTCTTAAGGTTCACAACTGTCTCTTATAAAGAAGCAACATAAGTCACCACTGACAGGACATGACGCCTAGTCTGCTTAAAACTCCAGTTCTTTCTTTATAGCATTTGCAACAGGTCAAGTTCTGTTACAATCCTTTAACTTTGGAAAGTTTTGACTGAAATGACATAGCAGGAAGTGCAAAATAGAGACATGGCCTATGCTGACCTTCATCAGCAGAGCCAGGTCATCATCGAATCTTGGTGTTCTCACACAGGGAAGAGACTGAGGGTAAGATGATTAAAAGTTTTTCCTTCGAGTGACGTATGTGAAAATATGCAATATATTGATACGTACCAGAAGGGACAATTAAACTTCAGTATTTATAAACATGTCAGTACATTGACATTTCCTACAAGAGACAATAATATACAAGAGGAGTGCAAATCAGAAGTTTTATTTTTTTTCCCCACATACATAATTAAAAGAGTGAATGAACACACGGGACAGGGAGTCAGAGAAACTAGAAATATTTACAAAGACAGTTAAGCTATCCAATTTTTTCCATCTTCAAAATCAAGTCATCACAGATTTTTGTTAGTTCATCATTTTCTTTAGTCTGTTAAAGAAAAAAAGAAGAGTTACAGGTACATGTAAGCTATGCCACAGCCAAGTAGCAAGCTGAGTCACAATAAGTCACGTTTCCCAACACAGAATAAAAAGTCTGTTTATATGCTAGTGACTTACACAAATTTAGTCTAAAGGGACAGCCTACTTTATAGGTCTTATGGTACGCTTAAGAGGCCCAGGAAGTGAACCAGAATTAACTATAGTCTCTCTACTTGGACAGAATTCCATAGATCAATTTATATCTAAAAATTTTGGGAAAATTTGACTTTTCAGACTCGAGGTCATTTTGTTACGTATACTGAAATTCAAGCCGATAGCAACGGTTTGGATTTTAAACTTCACAAGACAACTTCAGACAACTCTGTGGGATGATGCTTTGGTACTTTTACTGACATGTGGCAGTAGTTTCCAGCTTGTGTTAATTGCTTGCGTGGTTAAACCATTTTAATAAGAGTTCCTAATATAAAATACAAGAAAATATAATCTTAACAGGAAAAAAAAATAGTTCTGTGCTAAATGGCTCATCTCGTCTTTCTAGTTACAGGCCTACTGTTTCCTCATTTATTCAAACCTTAGCCATAGCCGTAAAGACATAAATACAGGATTACTTTTTTCTTAACAGCAGGAATGCATCAGCATTATCTGTTTTTGAGTCTTCAGTGTTGGCAGAAGTACAACCACGATGCAGTGGAACTAGGAGCATGCATTTCCAGCAATATAAGTTTTAAACCTCAGAAATACTTCTGTTTATTTGTTCTAACAAAGGAGACTGATGTGGCTTTACAAAGCATTTCAAGACTTCATCCATGAAGTATATTTGATTGCAGTGTTTCATAAAGATTAAGGGCCTGAACAATATTGAAAGAGTTCAGCCAATACAAAACAGCTTGACTAGCGCTAATGGCTTACAAATCGTATGTCTACAAACAAGCTGAATCAGGCAGTTATTCAAGATCATTTCCAGATTCTGCTCTTGGATGTGTTTAAGTTTCAGAACACTAACTTCTTCAGTAGTTCAGAGAGCCTGCTGAGGCAGCAGCCTCGACTGGTCATTTCTGTGACCCACCTACGGGAACAAGCCCTTTTGCTCCAAAAAAAAATCTGTACATACAGATAAGGCACACGTCAATTATGTCAAGACTCAATTTCAGTACTTATTTCCCAACACCTACCTGGACAGCAGTCACCAAAACCAGCACAGTTACTAGGACTATTTCCAGTAGTGGTGCAAGGTATTTCTTCAGCTTGTCTAAGGCAATAGCTTAAAGAGACTCACTCATGGCATTTTGACTAACCTTTTGTTCAAGGCTCCTCTCTAAAGACTGGATCCTCATTTGTTCTTTGCGAAGACTGGCTTGGAGTGCTGCAGTCTCCGATTTTGCTTTGCTTCGTACCTGGGCAATTTCCTCATTTGCTCTGGAATTGAAGCAAAATGAGTTTTTAATATCACCTTCAGACAACACAGCAGAACTGTTCACAGAATCACACTAGATTCTCATACTTGAATATTAACCCCCCCCCAAATCAATACTTTAAGCCAAGTTTTGGCATCAACAAGCCCCATTTTACAGCAACTGGGCAGAACTGCATATTTCACTCCTAGTACTCGGTTTCTTGGCTTGGTACTTACTGATGCAGCTTTTCTTCAGCATGTGCCTTTAGTGCCTGATATCTCTGTTCCTCTCTCTTAATTCTAGCCAGGTATTCTTCAGCACATTTTTTCAAAGCCTCTTCATTCTGTCCCAGGAAGAAGTTTAGTTGGCTTTTTATGTACTAGCTTTGTGCAAAAGTCTTTCCATTTTACAAGTCAGCTACTTAACTACACCAAAGTGACAGTATTTAGCAATTGTTCCTATTATTCTAATTGGTAAGTCCCATAAGCTTTGAAACAAGTGCAAAGCCTCCCTACTAATTCCAGCTCTTGACTTTAGCAACTCACTGTCTCCAGGTGATGCTTTAACTCCGTGCTAAGGAAAGGGCTTTGGAAAGCAGGGTGGAGAGATGGAAAGAATGCAAGATGAAGGAAGTCTTGCATTGGTTTCTGCTGAATAAGTCTAAGCATTTTGTATAAGAAACCATTGTTTATGATCATCATTAGCTTCATTCTTCCGTCTCTGAATGTTTGACTTCACCAGCTTAAGCTAAAGAACATTCAGTAAAGTATATCATTGACTTGTAATAGAAAATCCTCTTCAGCAACCATTCAACGCTACGTAGGGGAAAACAAGCTGCCCTTATGCAACAAATTGCTACAGTAGATTTGTCCCCATAATTAACAGAAAAACCAACATGCATACAATAAGAAACAGCTCATTTTTGTTTGAAAAGACTTCGGCTTCTAACAGAAAGATCATTATCATACTTTAAGCCAGCCACTAAACATAATAGATCATTTTTTAATCTTTAAAGCAGACAACTTGTTTTACAGGCTGTGCCTCTACTAGCTAATTAATGGCTGCTCTAGAAATTCATAACTTATGATCTTCTCTAAGAGAAAAGGAAGCCGTATTTATCTTGGAAGAATATTATTTGCATTATAGCATCTTACTTTACGGTAACCCTCCAGCACTTCTTTCTGTTTTTCAAATCGCTTAAAGAGTTCAGAAAAAGATTTCTCCATAGAATTCAGATCTGAAATAACTTGCTGCTTCTCTTCCACCATCCTCTGGATTTCTTTCTTTGAAAGCTCCTTTTGCTTCTGAGCATCCTCTAAAGAAATTGGAGGTAACAGGGTTACACTCATGATAGTTATTGAATTAGTATAAAGCTAGATCCATAGTATGGACAAATAAGCCCCCAGATAACACTATGAAAAGAGATTTTCATAGTGTAATGTCCCCTCCAAAAAGGATGCTGGAAAGTAGCAATATTCTCTTAGTTTGCTACATATTCTCTTGTACTAACTCCAAGGCCATTAAAGATTGTGATTATCACAATAGTTGAATAACTGGAGAAGACTGGGATAACAAGACAAACTGGCCTGGCAAACCCTTCCAGGACAACTTTTTGCTGGCACACCTGAGCTACATTTCCCATAGGCTTACTTTTAAAAAAGCATACACACACAAAAAAAACGTAGCATACTGTTCAGTTTCCTTAAAGAACTACATTTAAGCAAGGCACAGATTTGGCTAATTCACTTGTCAGCTAGGACAATGTACCTATGTAACAAGAATTTTACTTAATGGTCTTCAAAGTTAGGAAGACAAAATTGATGGAAGCAAATGCCAGATCAGTCCAGCAAGATCTACTGACATCCTATCGCTTAATTAAGGCCAGATAATAAACCGTTAAACAAGCTACAGACATCTGGATCTGCCAATTTTAATAAAGTGGTAGTTCACAGTCCACTGGAGCGTCAGAGGATGTTAGATGTGTTCATGCTTGCCTCCCAATGTCATTATCATCATCTACTAAATCAACACACAGCCATGTCTGTATGAATATTCATTGAAACGTTACCCTCTAAGTACCTTGTCTGAAACCTTATTCACCCTGAAAGCACTTGAAACATTAATGACATCAGAAGTGAAACAGTATTAAGTTCAGTTGGCAACCTTAGGCTAAGCACCGCCCCCAAAATAATTTAAAATGTAAATTCAGAACTTACCCATCATTTGGGTTATTGTACCTTCAAACTCAGCAACTATTTTTCTAAAAACGGAAAACAAAAGTTAAACCATAAGATAGAAGAAGTAGCTGGAGTAAATAAGCAGGCACAGAAGCAATGCTTACCCCATTTCCTTGTATTCCATATGAAGCTTGTCATACTTCTTTTTCCATTCGAGAGTCTCCAACTGTTTATCTTGAACCTTTGAGGGAAAAGTAAACCCGTCTCTTTCTCAGGAAGTGATACAAGATTTGATACTAGGAACTGTCCAAAGGGTAGCTTAGTTATACTTAATTTTCCCCATGTCAAATTCTAACTGCTTAACAGGTTCGAAGTGAAGTGTTTCTTTACAAATTTGAGTCAAGTAAGACGTATGTGAAAACTAGAACTCAAACCACATGATTCCTAGTGTTACCAAATTTTCTCAGCTGGCAAGATCAGAGCCAGCTCAGTCCACCACCTGCCTGCTCTTATTCATCCTACACATAGGTCATTGCTCATGGGCCAGTAATGCTCTGTCAAGGAGTAACACTCTCTCAAGTGACATATATCCCCTTTTTATTTACAAATCAGATAAAGTAAGTCACATCTACTGACCATAACACAGGAAAGACAGCAAATACTGAAAGGCTATGCTGGTCAAGATTAAATTGCTGTTTAGAGTCATGTTTATTCAATAATCCCTCTCCCTACCACATTTCCAAATTTAAGACACCTCAGTCATCTTAAAAATAAACATAACTATTTCACATCAGTTTAATTAAAGCAGAGCTCACAGTAACAGCAAAGAGTGCTTTTACTGCTTTGCTTAATATTAAATACTTTGTGCCAACTCCAGGAATTCAGTTTTGTCCCAGGATTTCTACTAATAGCTATAATGTTGATAGTTGACTGTGCAGTGTGGGAGGCCTTGAACATCGAACAAGGCCCAGAACAGCCCTGAAATTTGAACAGGAGAAGGAAAGAGCACATGATTACTGCTGGCTTCCTCTTAAAGTTGCATGGTACACTGCAGTATACTGGTTTTTTGGCAGTTTTAAGAGTAAATGCATTTTAAGTGTACTGTAATATTTCAGATGGCAGGAAGTGAGCCACAAGTGAAAAAGAATAAAAAATAAGCAGAATCTGAACATTTCAGCTCAGGAGATATGCTTGCAGAAGGCATGAACAATAGTTAAGCTAGAAACAACTGCTAAAACAGCAAAAGCGTGTTAAGATAGAAGCTTTCATTAGCAAACTCAGCTGAAATGGTTCAGCAGACAAAAAAAGCATGCTTTCATGAAACAATGTATTTGCTCAGAAGGAAAATACATTTTCCCTCCTCCTCTCATCAGCTTGAGTTGTTTCACAAAAACAACATCTTAAATTCAATCCATCTTGCTTTCAGGTTAATACAGTAAACACAAGCACTTCTATCCATTTTTAAGTGCCCCAACAGCCGGTGTAACAGTCACATCTGCCTTGCTGCAACTATTTCTACATGTTTAATGGTGCTCTAATCTCTCACTTCAAAGAAGTATGTTCAAAACATTACAAGCTTTACTCCCTGTTCTTATCTAACATCTTTGTTTTAGATCAGTGCACTAAGAGCTGACCCCTGCCAGAGTCACACATTTCTCATTTCGTGTACTAGACAACATACTGGATAAAAAGTTACTCCCAGAAAAGGTAGTATTTTTATACTCCAAAGGGAAAGAAAAAAATGTAAAGCAGCAAGAGGCTGCAGGTCACCTTCACTAAGGGCATTTACTGGTTGCGATATTGTTCACTGGGAATTTAGAATGCTGTTTTCTTCTTTAGTTAATTTTGAAGTGAAAGCTAGCTTTATGGAAACTGATGCTTCAGTCCTGCTCTTACAATATTCAGTATTAGTAAATTCACATAATCCAAAAGCTATAATAAAGTATCCATATTTTTAAAGTGAGGGAATGCACTATTCTTTTGGCATCAGGGAGAAGGTGGGGTTTCAAAAGTGATTTCTGTAGTGATTTAGTTACAGAAGATAATGAGGAAAGTACCCCAGGCATCAATACTTGGCCCAGTCCTGTTTACCATTTTCATTAACAATCTGGATGATGGGGGCACAGCATACGCTCAGTGAATTCACAAACGACACAAAAGGGAATGACCAATTCACCAGAGGGTCATGCTGTCGTCTAGAGGGACCTCAACAGGCTAGAGACGTACAAAGCCCTGCACCTCAGGAGGAACAACTGGCACCAATACGTGCTGGGAGACACCCAACTAGAAAGCAGCTTTGCAGAAAAGGATCTAGGAATCCTGGTAGACACCAATTTGAACATGAACCAGCAACGTGCCCTTGCTCTTAAGAAGGCTAACGATTCTTGGATGCATCAGGCAAAGAGAGGCAATCCTTCCCCTCGCGATCCTTTCCCTCAGCATTGGTGAGGCTGCACCTGGAGTGCTGGGTCTAGTTCTGGATCCCCCAGTACTGGAAAGAGTCCAGCAGAAGTCCACCAAGATGGTGAAAGGACTGGAGCACTTATCCTATGAGGAGAGTTGAGACTATTCAGCCTGGAGAAATAAGCAGCTCATGGAGATTTCATCCATGTCTGTAAATACCTGAAGGGAAGATGCAAAGACCACCGAGCCAGGCTCTTTCCAGCAGCGCCCAGTGACAGGACAAGAGGCAACAGACAGAGGCAACACACAAAGACTGGAACACAAGAGGTTCCCCCCGAATATCAGGAAACAATTCTTTACTCTGCAGGCAACGGAACACTGGCACGGGTTGCCCAGAGAGGTTGTGGAGCTCCCCCCCCTTCAGAGAGCTTGAAAAGCTCCTGTACGTGGTCCTGGGCAGCCTGCTCTGGGTGGCCCTGCCTAAGCAGCCGTCAGACCACACAGCCTCCAGAGGGCCCTTCCAACCTCAGCCATTCTGTGAGTCTGTGTTTAAAATCCCACTGACTCTTTCTGCCCCTCCCAACTAATATTAGTCCAGAGCGAGCTCCAGATCTCCCCACCACTTGTTTTAGTAGCTGGACATACTGACATGCCTCCCTATTCCACAAAGAAGTTATCACCACACTGAATTAACATTACAGATTTATCTTGTTTTACTGAAGTAATTATATGAAAAGCTGCCCCCCTCCTTCCCACTGATAAGAACAGATATTTCCTGGGTAGTTTAATAAGAAGTATTTTTGATAACTGGTATCAAGCCCCAAATCATTTTATCTGATAATGCTTTTTAATATGGATCGGTTCTAAGGCAGAAAAGTGAAGTTTGACGTATTTGCTTAAATATCAGCTCTTCACGGTTCTATACTGATTGCTCCTATCAAGCACACAACAGGCTTTTGGGGATGAGATGTTTATGTCAAGTATGACTGATAGAACTGCCAAGCGTAGAACTCTACAACACATAATCTAAACAAAAGGGATTTTCAAGGCTATGCAAAGACAAATGTCACCATACCTCTCTTTTAACCAGTTCAACAGCTGCATCCATGTCTTTTTGGCTATATTTTAGTACATCTATAATAGCATCCACCGCAGCATCTGTGGAAGCAGCAAAAGGGAGCGGAGAAACGTTGCTAGTGAGGGAGTCTGGGATCAAGGAACCTGTGTCCTGTGAGGAGACAAAAGTTAAGTGATTCTGAATTTTTAATGCAATCATTAGCTGTGTGTAGATTACTCAATGTAAATGAATATATTCCACTAAGCCCCCCCCAAATACATCCATAACTTAAATTACCATAGCTTTCTTATCTTGTAGGTATTTTGTAAAGCTACATAGTTATCTGAGGTGTAACAGAGTGCTAGCCACCAATTATCTGCTGTGTTTCTGATAGTTATGACACCACACTATTCCCTATGAGTAAATAAAACACCTTTTCAGGATGAGATACCCTGTGCAATTCTGTTCATACAAGGGTGTTCATTGCTCTGAAGCTTACACTGTATGACATCAAGTTTAATCAAAAAGTGTTTTTCATCTCAGCAGGGCAATTAAAATACAAGTTTGTCTTATTTTTGTGGGTTCAGCTGCATGAAAAAGATTGGTTGATTAAAGCATTTTTTAAAAACAGCTCAAATTCTCCTAGACTATGTGCAATGTCACCAGTTTCCACAAAAAAGATTTGTAATATAAGAAAACTAAGTCCATCCAGAAGTTCAGCTTTGATATGAATAGTTATCCAACCCTTCTAGGACAACAATTTAAATAAGCCTTATGTATACTGCAATCTTTAGAAGCTGTGAAAGTCTTAACTCCAGATTCTGGCTGACCCCCTCCCCAAAATAACAACATGAAACCTAGCATCACTCCAGACATCCTTACAGAAGTTGTAAATGTTCCTAGAAGATCTAGTCCTTTTGGTTTTTCTTCATTCTGAAGACTCGCTGCAGGCTTTTCAGCTTCCTCAAGCAGTTTGCTTGGATCAGAAACAGGGCTAAAAACAAACACACAACATAATATTCAAGTGCTGCCTTTCCTTGTAACGCTACATACGACAGTCTAGATTAAATCAATACCTACCCACACTGTGGTGGAGCAGTCATGATGCTTGTACTTGTCTCGATGGTGCCAAAAATTGGTTTTCTTGGACTGTCTCTCAACAGAGGGTCAAACTTCAAATACAGCGATTGTTTCCTCAAAGCAGACTCTTTGAACTGAGGGGAAAAGGCATAAACTGGCAGATTTGCTGCTTCATAGAATAACACACACGCAAACCCCCACACAAATAACCCTCTGGAGAGAGGGTGAGCCTATTCTTCTGTGGCCAGAGTATTGTTCTCAGGAGAAAAATACATAAGCTTGTGGGCACTGAGTTCTTAAGTCCTTATGTAACATCAAGTGAACAGTCCTCTGCTCACAGATAGAACCGAAAGGGCAAACTTTTACTAACTATTCAAAACCAGTAAAGATGCTGAAAGATGGTACTGCAAACTGAATGAGCAGTCTTGTCTTTTGTTTTTGTTCACATAACAATAAGGACAAACACAGTATGACTAAAAGACAAATTTAATTTCTGTATATTCACTCTATACTCAAAGCCACTCCCACCCTAGCCCAAAGCAGGAGAAAAAACAACTGAACTGAATTGATTGAAACATGAAATAGCCAATTCAGAGTCAGATTTCCTGAAACTGCCCATGAAACGGAAAGGCTTAAAAGATCTTTTCAAAACAATGATCCTGCACTTTCAAAGCACGCTGTTCTTGCCGTTTGGGCAGAGATGGGAAATGTCATCCATCCAAACTTCACCACTGTAAGGAAAATGGCAAACTCTGCAAACTGGAAGCATAGGACGTCTGATCCTTTGCAGAATTGCTTATAACCATATTCCCCCCTCTCCATCATGCCTTACAGACACATTCCTATGAAATAAACCTGTATTTCTGTAAGCAAGTTCAAAGATACTTCACAAAAACACTTAAGGCTTGACAGCTTCCTTTCCACCCAGCCAGGGAAGCAAACAAAGCATTTCAATACAATACTTACTGATGAAGTTCCAAACTGCTCCAGATAGTCTATTTCATTGCCCATTCCTAGAACTGGAAAAGAAATGATATGACAACGTTGCATCTTTGTTATCTCACAGTGAAGCATCTACAGCTATGCTGGTGTATACAGCCAGTAAGTTTGTGCTCCTATCTTACGAGCTCATTTTCCATCTGCTAAAAGATATTGTACTTTTATCTTAAAAAGAAATAAAATAAAAATCAGGCAAAGATTTCTAAGATAAATGAATTTATTGCCACTATTTTTCCCCAGATACCTGTAAGAATATGCAAAACTTAACACAGTTGAAGAACTTCTGTCGTTCCCTGGTTAAAGTGATAAGCACACCCAGATATTCTACTCTTTTATACAGTGTCCCGTGAAAGAGTAAGACTACCAATCACACCTTTAAAATTAGTATACAGCTCAAAGCTCAACCATGAAGACATAAGCCATTTCGCACACTGATTCCACTCAAGTATTAAGCTGCAGACCGCATTGAAGTCATTTGCTCATCCTTCCACACAATGATCCTACAAGGAATAACCTTTCCAGGTGTTTAACACCAGCTATGTGGTACGTGTTTGAGATGCATGTAAGTGCAGAACGACCACCCACATAGCAAGAAGCAGTGAGTACTCAAGCAGTACTGAGGGCTTGCAGTAACCCTCAAGACTCACAATTACAGGTAGTTGCATAGCTCTAGTGTTCTCCATTTAGAAACCCCTTAATACCAGAAGTGATTTTAAGGCCAGAGGTTTTCTTCTTAAAAAAAAAAAAAGCTGCCACTGAAGCTCCAAATAGATTATTTCTACACAAGCTTAGGTTTCATCTTCACAGGCAGCTGATTGCTGATAGCCAGCTATTTGAGTTTAGTTTAATCCATTATTACAGAAAAAGTCAGAAGCAAGCTCAGGTACATTTCCCACCCTGCTAGTTACTGTGTTGGGCTTTCTTTTCCCCCCCAACAATCCTTCCAGAAGAGCAAAATGGAAGATGATAAAAGCTAAAATCAGTACTAAAACTGAAGAGAAATACATGCACAGAAGTTACTGTAACAATATCTTCCATTTTGCTCTGAAGGAGTATCCTTACCTTCTGCTGACGGTCTGAAGAGCTCTTCAGGTTCAGCGCTTGCTGTCTGCTCATCTGCTGTTATTTCAGTTTTGTGTGAGCTAGGTTTAGTTTCTTCCGCAGACGTTGACCTTTTCCCACTGTCAGCAGAAACTAAATTATCTTGAGATGGAGCATTATCTGGAGACACTTTAGATGGGCTTGTTTGCTTCTCCTGAAGAGAAAAAAACAATCCTTTTTATTGTTTAAAATAAAAATTTAAATGCAATATGAAAATCACAATAATAATAAAATTGGTTTGTCACAAATTAGCTGTGCAACCAGGATAATAAGCCTCAGTAACTCACAGACATAGGAACTAAACAGTACCAACACTAAGTACAGGAGCCACTTTTTAAGAATCCACACCCTTGTGTTTGTCCTTCTATGCAACTGCTGATCAAAAATGATACCACATACCAAGGCACCAATTGTCTGTCTCTGATGTTACCTTCAAAAGACAAGTCGGCACAGTTTACATTCACTCTAGAACTGCTGAAGCTTCATAAAGAAATATTCCTTGGATAAAATATCAAACATGGGTCTGACAAGGCTAAGTTGCAAAGAACTTTGTTCCATGGAACAATTTGGTAAGAGCTGGCTATCTTTTCTATACCTTACCATTGCTGGTGCCTCTGGACATTCAGCTTCTCCCTGAACCCCTGGAGTGTCTTGCATTCTTGGCTTGCCTTCTACCACATTCTGTTTGCCGATTTCCCTTGGTGGGGAGAGGAAAAAAAAAAAAAAGTCAAAATCCCAGTCACAGACAGTTCTGAATTTTATTTATCAGATATACTGAAGCACTGAATAAAATAAGCTTATTTGAGCGCTTCTACTGCCAAGTACAGGAAGCTTCAAGGAAGATGAGGATGTAAATTCTCTGTCTTGCCTAGTCACAACTTAAACGACAAAGCTCTACCTCCATCAGAAGCAGTGCTATCTGGGAAGCAGAAAAATCACAGCAGTATACTTGTTCCTATTCACTTAACACCCTTCTCATTTCCATTTGAGCAGCCCAACATTTTTATTTTCATTTTTAAACTAAAGATAGGCTTTTGTTTAATTAAGAGCAGAATTACAAGCAGACTGCTATTTTTTTCACCAAAGCAATGCTGTCATTCTTGGTGTAAGCCACAGAACTTCATTAGAGAGGTCCAATACTTCAGTTAATGCTGACAGCATAACTTTCCACTTTGGTAAACTGTAGCTGATTACAGTACACTGGGAGCAAGAGCGCAAACATTTCTGTCAAATCAGCATCTCCTGGCAGTCTACTTCAGGTGAGTTCCTGGCTGCCTATTGTAATGCTGACATTTTAATAGTTACACTTCCTAGGAAAAGCAACACAACATCTCCCATTCTCAAGTAGAAGCTTGCTTCATCTGGTGCCAAAAAAAATAGAACTTTCATGACAAGCATTTTTATAGGAGATAGCATTCAGATACCAAGAAAATGCAAGGAAGAAACAGCACCTCAGAGTTCAGCCAAGACACTAAGTATAGAACAGAACTGCCTAGTTCTTCCCTGTAGTACCTGATGTGCAACACTGCCTACTTACCTGTTCACTGAAAGATAATAGTAGTTACCTGATACTTCACATTTTACTTTAATCTTGGAATAGGCAAAGAGCTACTTGACCAAGGCATTAATGCTCTTCCCATGTAAGTCTACCCCCTTCCCTTCCTCCAAATTTAAGGATATCTTTTGCCCAGAGCTAGCCATGGTTTCTCCAATGAAATCTTAGCTGCCGCGACATGTTGTGTTAAAGGTCACCAAGTGCAATAAAAGAAGTGCAACTTCTACTTTCAGTTACACAGATTTACTTACGGACTTCTGGGTTCTTTTCTCTCAAGAATTTCATCAGTAATTGGTCTGTCATCCTGCTCCACTTGAAGAGGCTCCTTTCTTGGTGAGGTGTGATCCTGCTCCTCTTGCAGGTGAGCTTTCTGAGAGCTAGGTTCAGAGCATTCGGGTGAGGTGGAAATTTTAGAGCCTCCTCCAAAGGGATTAAAGTTTGGATCATCAAGTTTGTCCCAGTCAAACTTATAAGATGCTTTTGGAACAGGAATTTCATCTTCCACATTACTTTTATTTTGTACTTCAGTATTCTCTGGCTTTGTTTTGGTAGTCAGAATTTTTTTGGAAGGTGGTTTAATTCCAGGTCTTTTACCTAGTTTCTTTGGAGGTGGTTTTCTAGCACTGGTATTATCAAAGTCAAATTCCAGTTTTACTGGTCCAGCTTTGGGGACACCAGGCTTTTCTGAAGGTTCCCTTTTGGAGACAGCAGGCTCTTCCGGAGGCTTCAACTCTTCTGCAGAAGCTTTTTCTCCTACTGAAACATTCTGAAGCTTTGATTCCCCGGTTTTAGAAGAATCAGTTACATCAGAGCTACTAGGACCCAGATTGCCAGATTTATCAACTTGGTTTACTTCTGTGGAAGTTGACTCCTGCAAAGAGTCACTGATAGCTTGCTTTGGGGACAGCTTGGGTTTGTTAGACTCCAACTCTGTCAAGACAGATTCTTTTCCAGCAAAAAAAGTATTCTCCTCTTCACTTGGATGCTCAGTACTTGCTATAGCTGAAGAAGCTGTACTATCCAGTGGAAGAGAATTACTACTTTTTTCAGAAGTTTTCCCAGGGCTGCTAGATACTCTTACAGGAGACTTTTGCAGATTTCCAGGGGAGTTCTGCAGCTGCATTGAACTCTGAAAGGGATTGATGTCATTTAAGTTATCAAAATCAAGATTGTAGGAACCTCGGCTCTTTACTGGCATCTCATCATCTGGGAAAGCAGCAGCACTGACTTTCTCTGGCATTTGTGTATTTATCTCCGTATTACTTGCTTCAGCTTCAGTCTTTTGAAGACTCAGGCTGCATTAAAAAAAAAAAGTCAAATCACACATGATATAGCTATTTTTTAGATAGCATTTCACATCATCTTTAAAGAGATATTTACACAAGTAGCTTTCTTCAGATAATAAAAATTACTGGTGTAATAAGAGAGCAGCTGAGAGCAAAAGAATACCCTAAAAGCAAAAATTCAGCTGCCACCTAAACAGTCTGAAATCACAAGCTAGCACATACAAGCTACATGAAAAACCAATCTTTGAAGGTACTCTGTATTCTTACGCTCTCAGTTCTACACACAACTACCTTACGCCAGTCACCTCTGATGACCTGTACTCACTACAACATGCAGACATTTCCATGTCACTAAGCAGTATGAAATACACGTTGCTTAGGAAGAGTTATTAACAGCAAGGAGTTTGAGGAAAGGCACAACAAGTTGTACATTTTTGTGTAACTTCATCCATGAGTCATGACCGAGTCACAAGACAAAGACTAAACTAAATTATGATTCAGGTTCTCCCATTCTAGTCAATGCTCCATCTGGTCACCAACAGATTTTTTCCCCCCCTACTGAAAGTATCCACTAGGATATCAACTGCACAGGCCTATATGTCAAAACAGATCCTGCATTTCAGGCACTCTGAACTCAATACAACACAAAAGCTGAAGAGCAAAGCAGTATACAAGAGAATACTTCTCCAGTAAGTAAAACATAAGACTCTCTAGCAGAAGAAACAGGTTAAAGAATGCGTTTGTGTACTCACTACTGTTGGGTATTCTACAAGTCATTGCTCTCCATGTTATTTCCCCAAACTTGACTTAACTTTTGAGGCTTTGCCTCAGACTGCAGAGAGTTAAGCCATTACTTCCTGAAACAGGATTTCCTCCCATTGTTTTGTCCCTGCTCAAAGTAGCTATTTCTATGTGCCATTCATATCTGCTGTAGAGCAGGTCATGATTAAAAGCCCGTCAGTAAAAACACTACTCTGATAAGCCCAAAAGCAAAGGCGGGAGATAGAGTTCAGGAAGTTCTTCTCACCGGGTTGGAGTGCCTCTTCCCTGCGATAGTTCAGCCCCAGACTTGTTCAACTGCTCAGGCCCCTCCCATTCTCCTTCAGTGCTTAACCTAATAAATGCCAGCCCAGAGCAAGACACCTGCTTGAAACTTGGCTTACTTTGTTCAGAGACCAGTCAAAAGTGACCTTCTTCAGCAAGGCCCACTCCTTTAGTTTGTTTGCTACAAACAGATTCTTATATTTTAAATGTAGAAAAGATATGCACGGTAAACGTGCTGTCTTGACACACACTCATGCCCCTAATTAAAGCCAATCAGGTGCTAGCCTTTTTAACTCAGTTGAGCCATGCATGTACCAAATCTTTCTTTAAACAATAGGTTTGAGGCATAAACATAATTAAGTTACTTAAAAATTGAGGTGGCTGGCTCAGATGTACTTTTCTAAACTAGAGTGTATATACAAATTTAAAGCTGAAGCAAACCTAAATACTTAATGAACATGTAAGCATTCAATTTTTCTCCTTTCTCCCTCTACCAAACACAAGAAGTGGGATCAAATGAATACGATAGGGTAGTTGAAAACAAAAGGATGTACTTCCTTACAGAAGACAAAGTTAAGATCTGAGGCTTCTTGCCAGCCACTGGGCACTGTAGATGCCAGATGTTTGCACAAGTTTAAGAAGGGACTGAAAATTCAGTAAGAAAAATACGCATTGAGGCCTGCCTATTTAGATAATATTTTATCATTATACCATTATAGCAATACTTGTAGTAAAAGAGAGGTTGCAAAACCCTAAACTGTAACATTGCAGACACCTTGTGCTCTTCTCTAGACAGTTGCCACCAGCCTCCTTAAGACCCAGACTGCTAGACTGTTCTTACTTGGAATTGACATGATATTCCCTGTGTTATTAGATTTACTTTAATCTTAACACTCCTTGGCTCAAGGTGGCAATTCAAGCTAACCCTCCAGAAGATGTATCCTAAAGGGAAAGCCTAAAGAGATAAAACAGTACCTAACATAAAAAAGATGAAATTTTAAGGCTTGATTAACTTCAGAATAGTCATAGCCCTGCATGAAAACCTTACCGTAGGAAGCAGTTTCACATTCTCTGCCTAAAGTGCTTCTTTTCTCTTAAATTATTTATGCTTACTAGGATAAATATATACACTAAGAAATATATCTTGTTATAGTCATCTCTAGGAAATCAGTTACTAAAGGAATTAAAAATCTAGTTCAATATTCAATATTACAACCACAAGAAGGCTTTCTTAGAAGTAGATACAGTTATCTTTGGAAGAAGTTTGTGTATCAAAGTCAGCATTAATTTTTGCTATTTCCATCTTGTTACAAAATACAATATTACAGTTCAAATATACAGGTTTATAAAGGGGGAAATTAGCTTGCAGATGTCCCCCATTGCTAATGCTGCTAGCAGTGAATACTTACTCAATACTGATGGGTGCAGATAAAAGATCATCCTGCAAGGCTTCACTGCAATCATCGAGTGTGAAAGTAGACTCAAGTTTGTCTGTCATGGTAGGACTCAAGATTTTTCGAGTTTGAGGATCTCTTAGAGGAGTTTGAAAGGTTACCTTTAAGAAAGTGACGGGGGAGGGCAGGGGGAAGGAAAAAAAGAAGAACATGAACACCAGAACATTTTCAAGCTCCAAACAGCATACGCATTCAGTAGTGTAGCTCATAGGAGGAAGAAGAACATAATCAATATGAAAGCAAAACTTTACCTTCATAGCTTTTGCCACACTTTTTGGTGGCAAGTTTTCTTTCTGGGACAGGCGCAGAATGGAAGGTCTTCCTGTAGGTTCCGGTGGTGCAAAGCAAAAACCACAGTCTTCCGCTGCTAGATCATCACTGATGTTTTCTCCATTTTCTCCATTTTCTGCATTTAAAATCTGCAGACTCATTCTAGAATATCAACACATACAACATCACTGCATGAATGAGAGGGTGTGGTCAGCCAGATGCACTTTCAGATAACTGAAGTTGGAAGCCTAGCACTGGCTAGAAAAAAAAAACAGCTTCAAAAGCAGCGTTAAAAGCATTCAAAATCCTGACATGAAAAGGTACCTCGAGACTATGAAAGCATCTAAATGCAGCATTTGTCCGGCCCCTCTGCTTTTGCTAGTGGTCTAGGCAGTTAATTGCTAATATTATGCTTTCCAGTTAACATACTACCCTACTAATTAAGCTGCCCATCCTTTAGAAGGAGGTCTATCATTTGCAAGTTTCTTCATTCCCAACCCCTTAAAACCAGCAGTGACGTGCAGTCACGTCTCTTGTAATAGGGCATCCAGCTAAGCAAAATTACAGCTTTTGCAAGGGGCAGATGACAATCATTCCTCTATTTTATTCACATGGTCTCATTTCTACATTGTATATCAGCAAAAAACAAAACAAATGTGTTTAGTTAGGGTGTGTTTAGGATCAGAGTCCTGAATAAGATTATTCAGCTTTTTCCAGCACTGTCTGAACACATACTGCTTTTGTGAAGCACATATACTTAAGAATCCTTTGTTGTATAGACATTACTAGTATGTAAATCTGAAAAAAAAAAGTAATTAATAGATATTTCTGAAATATTGCTCTTAAATAAGACATGCACAAAGCTTTACTAGACCATACAGGCTTGTCTAATTTTCCTAGTATTTCAAATGTGAAGGACTTGAAACTAAAGCTTCCATCACATCTAAGATCAAAGATCAAAATAACTTAGGAATACAAAAAGAACACTCCAAGTATCCCAGGCAAGCTAACATGTTTTATGTACTTGAACTCAGCCTACTTTTAATTCCCATTGGAGTCTCCTCTGTTTTTAAAAATTAAAGCAACAATTCTCAGTGGTGCTACTGACAACACAAAAAACCAAAAAGAACCAGAACACAAGAGCCACTTTAAGCAAGACCTAGGTATAACCAGTGTCCATCAAGGATGACTCTTGAGAAGCACAGTTATCTGCCAGGCCTCTCGCCAAGTGATTTCTTTCAAAGGAATTAAAATTAGAAGGGATGAGACATGACTTATGCAAGATAACCAGGATCATCAAGTAGAGATGTTGGCTTTCTGCACCGGATAACCATTCCAAATGATCTCAAAAGCTTGATTTGAACCAACAGCTGACCATTAGCTTCTTTTTCCATCCTCCATCATGCAGTCAACAAAATTGGCAGAGGAAGACTCCAAATGATCATTTTAATTTTCATAAAAAGGTAACAAGAACACTCCCACTGAAAGCTTTAAGTCACGTTTTCAATCTCGTTGCCCTTGTATATTCAAATTTCCATATTTAAGTCTCTGCATACATCTCCCCACTCTTACAATAATCCTTATGGGAGAGTCTGCTTCCTACTCTCCACTGAGCTCAGCTGCTTTGTCTGAGAAACTGACAACAGCAGGGTTTTAATCAGCAATAGAATGCAAACAACAGATATGGAAGCAATGCAAAGTAGGCCTCTATTTGTTATTTCTTCATTCTTTCCTTAGCTTTCACCACACTCATACTTTAGCCTAAGTTATTTTACACACAAAATATTTTTACATTAACCTGTAGAACTTGAAATAAAGCACTTCAGTGCAAGCTAAAATTGGGACAACAAATCAACAAATCTTTAGTTATTTTGTGCAACCAATTAGTTTAGAAACAAAGCCTAAGATGTGATGAAGTTGGCAGCACCTTTAAAACAAGCTCCATAAGCATGGGATGCTCACTTGGAGACTTCAGGCTTGTTATTCAGCTACACGTGCACCAGATTCAGATCACTAAAATGGTTAACAAATTGATCCTGTATACATGTATGTATAGTTGTCCAGACTTTTAGATATTAAATCTAGAAGTCAAATTCTGCATTTATTTAAAATATTTAAGTAAAAAAAAAAATACATCTTTGTCTGAGGTGGTCAGTGGCCAATGCATGCAAGTAAGGGTTGTGAAAGACAAGTTTTTCCCCCACTATGACCAAAATGAAGATCCCAAAATGAAACTGCTTCGTGTTTCTGAAGAATATTTATCTATGTACAAGCAGCAGTCTTCCATTCTGTATTTGAGAACATAAGTCTGGTGACACCAAGTGAATCCAATTTATAAATTGAGGGCTTCCTGGCAGCTAACTGTTATTTACTACTGGTCCCAGGTACACAACACCCAATACACCAGTATGGTCTCAAATGCCTGCACTGAACATGCAAAGCAAAAGCAGATTGTTTTTTCCTACTTATTTTTCCTTTTGAAGCCCTCCAGCAGCTAAATACAGAGCACTCACCCCAGACAAAGTAATGCAGTACGACCAACATTCACACCCAGTATTTCAGGCTGGTTTTCACATGTTAACTGCAGCTCACACATAACTAAGTGACCCAAGGCACGTGCTGCTGTGTTTCCCCACAGAGCTGACAGCTATCTTTTCACAGAAGGGTTGAGGTTGGAAGGGACCTCCAGAGATCATTAGTCCAAACCCCCTGCTCAAGCAGCATCACCTAGAGCATGCTGCATAGGACCACATCCAGGCGGGCTCTGAGCATCTCCAAAGAAGGAGACTCCACAACCTCTCTGGGCAGCCTGTTCCAGTGCTCCGTCATGCAAACCGTAAAGAAGTTCTCCCTCATATGGCAATGAAGCCTCCTGCGGTTCAATTTATACCCGTTACCCCCTGTCCTATCACTGGCCACCACTGAGAAGAGTTTGGCCCCATCCTCTTCACATGGTCCCCGCAGGTATTTGTAGAGATTGACGAGGTCCCCTCTCAGTCTCCTCTTCTCTAGGCTAAGCAGGCCCAGCTCACTTAGTTTTTCCTCAAAAAAAAAAGTAAAAAATCTTTCCTTTCTAGCACAAACAGCTCAGCACCAGCGATGACTTTTCCCGTTAACAGCCTCCTCCACAATCATAGCCTGCCCGACTGCAGAGGCCACCCGACTCCCAAACCGTTTGAGGGACGAGAACCCGCAGCAGCCCCAGCACAGAACAGCCGTGGGGGGCAGCAGCCAGCCCCCTCACCCCACTCCCTTGCGGGGGACCAAAAGGCGGCCTCAGCCCTCAGCAGCCGAGCCAGAAACGAGCATCTCCGCTAACCAAGCCCCCCCCCCAGCCCCTGTGGACCCCAGGCTCACAGAGCCAGACCCGTACCCCCCTCCCCTCAACCCCACGCCCCCCCCCCCCCCGAGACCCCCCTACACCGCCCCCAAAACCCAAGGACACCTCAAGCCCTTCCTGAGCCCCCCGCCGCCCCCTGAGCCCTTCCTCTTGGCCCCAACCCCATAAAACCCCTCACAAGACCCCCACACACACCCACAAAACCCTCCCAACCCCCCCCCGACCCCCAAAAACCACAGAGGGGCCCCCAAGCGCCCCCCAAAGCGCAACGAGGACCCCCTCACCCCCCCCGGCCCTACCTGCCGGCAGGACCCGGGACCGAGCCCCCTCAGCGCATCCAGCGGGACCCGACAGGCACCAACCCCCCTCCGCCACTGCCTCAGCCGCCGCCGCCTCAGGATTTCAAATTTCAACGGCGGCTCCAGCCGGCGAATGGGGAGCGTCATTCACAACGCCTTAGCCAATCGGGAAAGCGCGCTGCCAGGTGGGGCGGGGACCGAGGGGCGCCGCGCCAATAGGGCACCGCGGAAGGGGGTATTGCCGCGTGAGGCATGCTGGGAAGTGTAGTTTGCGGCGCTCCGCCGTGGCGCCGCGCTGCGGCCTGTTATGGCTGAATGGCTGAGCGCTGCTTCCCGCTAGGGCATGCACCTGCTGGTTCTGTGGGGAGAAAACTCAGTGTTTGGTGCTCTTCAGGATAAATTTGTGGTGTTACTGACACCCTAAGCTCGGGCCCCACAGGACTGAAGTGTAGTCACTTCACCAGGGCAGAGAGTCGGGTCCGTAAATCCTGTGGTAAATAACTCCACTTTTTGGTGTGACATTTTAGAAAAAGAACATTTTCATTCCCAAAATCCACTTGCAGCAGAAGGAAGTGAGCTAAGAGGGCTGCTGCAAAGTGCTGAAAGCCCATACGGATTTTCATGGACCCAGGCGGGTGCCTGCCTGTGCACATTGGTCTGTGCTACGCCCCCCCGATGTCCACACAAAGCAAAAACGGGTAAAAAATTACAGGTATAGACTAATATTCTCTGTGTAGGTGACTGGAGGAGTCAGGTCTGAGCCAACAGTGGGCTGGCTTTATGAGGGGTCGCTGGAAATAAACCCAGAGCATCCCCTGAGAGAGCTCATGAAATGCTGTTGTGTTTTTTTTTCCCGTTAAGATCCTTTAAAAGAAATGAAACTTGCTGATACAGAAAATAATGCAGGATCAGCTCAGAAGTTGGAAAAGTTTTAGGTCCATGTTTAAATTTTGGTTCTGTTGAGAAATCCGTGTTGGTAAATAAATCCACATGGAACTTCAGGACTTTTGCACAACTGTCCCACATAGCTGCTTTTGCTAGAGTATTTTGCCTCTCCTCCCTCCTCCCGCAGGCACAATAACTTCCACAACATCTCAGCTATTCTGCTTCAACATTCCTCTGACAAAAAAAAAAAAAGGCTTCACAAGCTTATTTTTATTGTTAATCTTCATAGTCCAGCCCACGAATTAAAACGGTTCTTGCAGCTGAGTCATTAGACAGCAACAATGAAATGATTGTTAAAACAATAAACTTTGTAACAACGCTGTCTTTTAGGATGAAATAAGATGCTCGCAATCCAAGTTTAATTGTATTGATGCAGCAATCTTATTCAAGAATCACTAAACAACCACGAATTCCTGATCCCCAACAACATCAGTAACACAGCAACCATCTGCCAGCATAAGATTTCCCATTGTGGGGGCTGCATTTCCTATTTACTTGGTTCCTTCTCAGTAGCAGCTTAAAATGTTGCACAAGGGTTTCTTTTCTGTCCTTCTCCAATTACACAATTTCCCCTTTCTTTATAACAGACAAATGTTGCAGTTCAGGGTTACTACAGGGTGCAGGCAGGGGGGTTGTTGCATTCTGAGAGAAACAGCGGTTCTTGTGGCTATTAGTTATTTATTTTTTCTATTTCAGGAGTAACCAGAAATCAGAGAAGGGATTCTACTGTGTTTTGGAGTGCACAAACGTACCTTTAAATCTGTCTCCCATTAAGGTCTGAACTGATCATCCCCTAAAGAAAATATTACATAAAACACAACAGGAAGCCCAGAGAAAAAGTGGGTGTTTTTTTGTTGTTTTGTTTTTTGTTTGTTTTTTTCTGTGTTGTTTTTTTTTGGAGCCGTAAGTAGAACATTAGCCTAATTCAGAAGGATGTTATCTTCATACGGCACTGTTCTGAGTTTAGAACTCTAATTAATTTCATCCGCCGGGCCTGCGCAGCGTACAATTAAACGTTTATGAACTTCACGAAGCTCAGCACCCCCGCCTTCACGTGCCTGGCTGCCGGGGATGGAGACCGCAGGTGACGCGACAAGATGAGCCTTTGGGTGAGGAGCAACCTCAAGCCCTCCTGGCCCTGCCCAGCCTCCCCACGGCCATCTCCTGAGGCCGTGCCGTGCCGTGCCGTGGCAGCAGAGCTTTGGCGAGCCCGCAGGACTACATCTCCCAGGGAGCCTCGCAAGGCCGAGCCGAGCCGTGGCGAGCTGTGGCTGTGCCCCGGTGGCTCAGCATGGAGAGCCCGGCGGTGACCTTCACGCTGGCTTACGTGGTGTTCGCCGTCTGCTTCGTCTTCCCCCCGGACGAGGTGCGCTCGGCGGGGCTGACGGTGCAGAGCCTGCTGGCCGCCTGGCTGGGCAGCGAGGACGCGGCCTTCGTGCAGTACCACCTGCGGCGCAGCACCGGCACGCTGCTGGCTCACTCCCTGCTGCCCCTCGGTGAGAGACACGGCTTCGGTGGGGCGTAAGGGGCTGGCACCCGCCTCCCACCCTTGGGTGCGGGAAGGTGGGCGAGCTCCCTGACGGCGGGCGGCTTGGGAACGCGGCGCTTCGCTGCGGGAGCTCTCCGGCTTCTGTGGAACGCTAAGCTTTGAAACTACCTGGCTGCATCCGTGCTGTTACAAAAAAGAAAAAAAAAAGAGGTTTTTATTTAATCAGGAAACTTAAATCGGCTTCCTTGAGTGATATATTTCTAGTAAAACTCAGTGACAGGTAAGGGTACGAAGTATGAAATTGCTTAGGACGACAGATACCATCCTACAGCTGTCCTGGGGGTGAGCTCACTGGCTAGATTAACTGTAAGATCCAGGGGTGTGTCTTTACGTGCGTACTTAACTGCTTCCTCTTCCTTGCAGGTTATTACCTTGGTATGTGCTTTGCTGCACCTGAAAAACACCTTTATTTTTTCTACCTGGCTTCAAGTGGATGGAAAACTTTCTTGTTTTTCGCCGTTCTCTTTCCAGCGGTGGCTGGTGCCCTGGCATATTACTGGTCACGGAAGGGTTGGAATAACCATCCGTTAGCCCGGACGCTCGCTGTTCATGCTCTCCCACAGTCAGGATGGAGGGCAGTGGCTTCTTCCATCAATACAGAATTTAGGAGAATTGACAAATTTGCTACTGGAGCCCCAGGAGCGAGGGTGATCGTTACGGACACATGGGTGATCAAGGTGACCACCTACTGTTTACATGTTGCCCAGCAGCAGGACATTCATTTGACAGTGACAGACTCCAGACAGCATGAGCTCACCCCAGACTCAAATATGCCTGTGCAGTTCCTCACCATCCGTGTTGCCAGTATTAATCCCTACGTGAAGGCGTTTGATATTCGGTAAAACAAAATATACTACCCTGTTATGTTATATATATATGGTGTTTGATGGTGCTAATGGAGCGTGTTTGTGGCAGATCTGAAGTCTCCTTGCTCCCTGCCTGGTGTTGAGAGATGCTGCGAGCACAGTTCTACCACACAGTGTGTCGAAGAAAGATTGTTTAGAAAGATTCATGTACTTAAAATAATAAATGCACAACGGTTAAACAGAGGGACTGCCCCGTTTGGTCCTCTCTTAGGAAAAGGGTTGTTCTGGATGCAGAAAGAAGTAACTGGAAAAACTTAGGTGAAAGGTGAAGAATAGGAAAGAAAGGGAGAATCTCTGAATCTTTGGTCTCGCAAATTTTGGGAGTGAAGAAATATTGATTTGTCTAAAACTGGCTGTTGTTCACCTGTGTCTTTTTTCCCCCTTCTGCTGAAGGCTTGTAGCTTTGTCACTGGACAAAAGAGATCTCACTGAGCAAGCCAACTATCCTTAAAGCAAGGAAATAATTTTGGTCCATTTATGATTTATGCATTCTCATAGCAGTAAATCATAGTAAATGTTCTGTGAACTGTTATGGATTGTTTTCCCAGGGCCTGTGCTATTTTTTAGCAGTCTGTCTGCGTAGCTGGGCAAAAGTACAAGATCTGCAGAAACCTGTAACACTGATTAGAACGGTGCTAAAGTCTTTGTTGTTCTTGTGTCATTAAAAGGAGTGCACAAAGCCATGTTTGTGCTCCTGCAACTACATATTTGAAAAGGTATTTGAATGCCTGTTTGCTGTAAATTTGTAAGTCAGCAGCATGTGTTTACCAGGTAACTAAAAGTAGACATTACCAGACGTTTAGGTGAACAGAGGGGTCCTGGCAAGCATGAGGGAGGCATGAGATGATTGTATTAGACATCCAGGTGAACGGCTCAAACTTAGAGGTTAGCTTAGGTGAGCATGACAGAATCCAGTGAAAAGAGGATGCTTCTACAGGCCTGTGAGAGTGGTGACCAAATAAGTATTAAACAACTAAATGATCTTCTTCTATAAGTGCTTCAGTGTCAGCATGATAAAACTACGTCCCCTGCTGAGAAAAGTGTGACTTCCTTGGCAATTCCTTTTAGGGGAAAAAAATTCCAAAAACCCAAATTCTGTGGCTGAACAGAACGGCACCAAGAAGACTGTTTAGAATTTCTTGTAATAAGACATGTCAAAAAGAGCAAATCAGTTAGACTGCAGTCATACAGTATTTAAGAAGAGTGCCATAGGACAAGAATCCCTTTTTTAAGGATATAGGATCATTGTATATATGCAGAATCAGAAGTAGATACAGTGGGATGTTTCTGAAAGAAAAATGCTTTTGTGTAGGCAGGCCATGTTTCTCTGCGTGTTCAGTGTGAGTTCATTCTCTGGATACAAAGGTCTCTGTTATTTGCACAGACACTGTAGTCAGCAAACTACGTTATCCTACAGCAGTTAAAACAATGGAGACCACCAGGAACGAAAGCTAAACTGGCCTTGCATTGCTCTGCGCTGCAGGAACCGAGCTAGTGGCAGAATGACCGAGGAATTTCAGGGCGATGTTCCCAGGGTTCCTTCATGAAAGCTGTTTAATGAGTGGAAACACTGAGATGGGGACTTCTGAATCTACAGTTCAGAGCTGTTACATTTAAAAGGGTAACGACAGTAACGTGTCACTACAGGATCTGTACAAGGTCTGGTGCCACGTAAGGCCTGTGCAACTCTCTTAGGGAGACTTATTTTACTAGAGGCAACCTAGTGTGAAACACAGCCTGCTGCTGCCTTAAATCAGAGCATGTCACATTCAGCAGCCGTTTGTAGCCTTGTGAAATTACAGTTTTAATCTATAATTGTGTCACAAAGTCACAGACACTGATACCAATTGACATTCTTCTGATACTTACATGTACTGTTTCGGTATGTGATACATGCCTCATCATATAATAATTGTAATTTCTGTCCTCAGGAGTTAATGAACTCTAGGGAACTATATATATTATTATAATGAACTTGTTCTATTGTATAAGTAAATAGGCATTAAAAAGATGGACAGAAACTGTGCATGCAGTATTTTCTAGTTAAAGTATGATTTATGTACCAGTATTACTTTTATTCATGCGAATGACTTCAAAAGCCTTCCTTTTATGATGTTTTAGCTGATCTCTGGAATATCCTGTTGGCAATCTGATAAGGGTATGATGAAGAACCGGCTGGACATGAAGCCTGAACTTACTTACATATGCAGGTTGGGATCCAGGCAGGATGACATCATGTTTCAAGTTGTATCAGAAACAAACAAACAAACAAACAGCAAAATAAAATAAAATAATTGCTGTCATATTTATTCTGACCAGTATGTACCAACCTACATGGCTTTTCTGCGTATTCACTAGTCTGATGTTAATCTCTGCACTGTACTATCAAGGTATTTGAATGGATAACCAAGGTAACATTTTGTTCCATCTTTTCTTCTTCAGGCTGAACTCCACAGAGTATGGGGAGCTCCGAGAAAAGCTCCGTGCTCCCATCATCAATGCAGCTAATGTTGTGATCCGTCAAAGCCTCAGTGATTTATTTCTAGAAACCTTTACTTCTCTGGTGGAAATTAACCAGCCTTATTCTGTTCCAAGCACTCAGGTGAGACCTTCTATCTGTGTGAGACTGTAATAATTATATTTTTGAATATAGGTGAGCCTGTGATTACTGTAATTGGTAACTCTGTTTACTTAGGGCTCACCTGTTTCAGTAAACATTTATTATGTAGATCCGGCTGCTGCTTCTGTTCCTTCTACTAAGAAATGAACTGTATTGTGAACATTATATTTTTGAGACATGAGAAATAGCACAGTAGAAGAAAGTCCCCTATAATAATTTCCATAAAACTTTTACTTGAAAACATTTGGGTATGGTGAGGTTGTATTTTCAGAAGGTTTACAGAGACCTAGAATAACAGCTGTTGTTACTGTGCTTTAGGCAGTTTGCTCTATTACAGCTTGCTTTTCGAGACAGCCAGGTTTTGCTGGATCTTCTCCTCTAATAAATTAAAGATACTTAACTGGGGCTTGCTTTAATTGTAAATAAGGCCATGGAGTCCTTCCTTCAGTAGCATTTGTGGAGACCTGGTTATTATTATACTTGTGCTGTAATCATAAGCGTGACTAAAGCACTGTTCAGTGTAACAGAGGCAACTGATTGAACTAGCTCTGGTGACCTTGCAGTGAGACTGTGGCAGATGTGCCAGCTAGTGGAGTGAGTACTTGATATCGTGGGCAGTATCATGCAGCTTATATTATCTGCACTGCATGGTTACGTGCAGTAGGTAAAATAAAGCCGGATCAGACATGTCTGCACATGGTGAGGTTGTGCATTCTGATTGCAGTGCCAGCAAACAGTGTGAAGACATAAAAAAGAAAAGATACTATTTATTTGATAGAGTTGCTTTCTTTCAGGGCTTTTAATTTGTGACATATTTAAGTGTCAACTGAGCTACTGAATTTTGGTTTGACATTGATTAAAAAATGTAACAAAATAATATGATGCAGACATTAAAAATACGTGTGATTTTTCCCTACTCTAAAGCTCCATGAACGTATTGAAAAAGTTAATTAATCTTTCTGCACTGGAGTTTTTCCTGCCCAAAAACTAAGATAAACTCTAATTTCTCAAGCTAAAACCTTATATAGCCCCTGAAAGAAGCAGTCCTGCATCCTACACTCTTCCTTTCTCCATGTTGACACAAGACTGTCAGCAGTGAACCTGACTGAGGGAAATGACTGAGGTGTAAAGAGGCTAAGAAAGATGACTAGTTTTTGTCTGGATCTGTTCCACAATCAAACTGCCTGTGTGGTTAAAGGAAAATGTGCTTTGGAAGTGGTAGCCAGAGACCACAAAACAGAGCTGCTTTTTGTTATATCAGTGCTATTTTACATCAATAGTATGGCTTTACCCTGCTGTGAGGATAGTTTTGTAAATGCTGGTAAGCACTTCAAAGTTTTTTCATTTATGCCATTAAAAAACTTTTAAAAGGTAAGTGATGGATAAGTATTTCCATTTTTTTAATATAAATACAAAGTTAGGTGTTAAGATGCCTTTCTCAGAACTTTATAAATCCATGATAGCAGTATGAACAGGATTCACATCTCCTTGCCCGTTCAGTGTGCTGTCTTTTGAACTTCATCAAGTTCTTGGAGAGCTTTAGCTGGAAGACACAAGGGAAATGCTTATTATTGTTTATCAATTAATTAGTGGCAGAGGGGTTGGAATTAGATGATCTTTAAGGTCCCTTCCAACCCAAACCGTTCTATGATTCTAATTGCTAAAACACTTCAGAGCAAGATGATCTCCGTATGCAACTGCAGGCTCATGTGGCATAACTAACTGTGGGGAAATATCAATCATTCTAATATTTTCCAAGAAAAATTAAGTAAATTTCTGGTTCCTCAAGACCAGTGCCTGTTGATTTCAGGAGACCCCATATTTCCTGTTATTCATGTCTTTTATTTACAAACATGGAATATAGGAACCACTTGATGTAACAAGTGGTGAGAACTGTTTGCTTTGCTTATTTTCCTAACTGTGTATTTCTGTGTTATTTGAAAAAGAGCATGTCCGAATGATAAAGATGGCTGCTTGTTTACCTTAATGTGCCTGCTGTATTCTGGAAACAGGTGGAGATCTTCAGAGACCTGAAGAAAGTCTGTTTTCAGTCACTTGTGCTTAATCAGTTTCACGCAGCAGTTCTGGAATTTCTGTCTATAGAGTAAATTTGTTCTCATTCAATAGTTTGTGTTCTCATGGAAGCTCTGGAGACTGGAAGCACATGCCATCTTCTGATGAGGCAGTTCTGCCTTGAGGCTCTGCCCAGCTCAGGTTCCTGCTGTGCTTGTATGCAGATAATTTTCAGAAAGCCTTCTGAAGAGCAATAGCAAGCCTTTGTGTGCAGTTCATAGTTTTGACATTATTCTCCTTCAGGAGCTGGAGCCATGCATAGGGTGTATGCAGACTATTGCAAACATCAAGCTCATCAAGAACTGCCAGGAGCCAAATGAAGGGGAATGTCAGCAATGCTACTGTCGTCCTATGTGGTGCCTCACTTGCATGGGCAAATGGTTTGCTAGCCGACAGGATCAGCAGCACCCAGAGACCTGGCTGTCGAGCCGCGTGCCTTGTCCAACTTGCCGAGCCAAGTTCTGCATTTTAGATGTTTGCATAATACGTTGAATAATACTTGGATATGCTTTAACTTTTTAAATCTGAAGGTATTTCATAGTGGTTTTGGTCAAACGGCCTGTTGGAATTTTCTTACACTTCACATTCTACAGGAATTCAAACTCCAGAGCTTTCTTTTACAGCCTTTAAAATGGATGTTGATCTTTTCAGTTCCTTTCCATTTTTACCTGTGTCTTTGTTTTTTTATTCATCAGATGTCAGTTTCTGGAACTGCAATATTTTGTTTATGTCGTGGATGGAATAAGGTTATCCCATCCATGTTTGCAGTAGGATTCTCTTTTTAACATAGGTATTTCTGATTCTTTCATAAAGGGCTAACTGAAAAAAAATGACTTTGGTTAGTCTTCATTGATACCTTTGTTTTTATTTAATCTGTTTGTCAAGTTATTATTAATCTTGGCAAGTGTTCACCAAGCAAGTATTCCAGTTGAGTTCCTTCTGCGGGTCCCCTCCATTTGTAAAGGGGATGGGTTTCTGTAAACTCAGGAATTGAATTCCTGAAGATATGCAATTCCCACAGGCACTTTTTATTCCAACTGCCTCTAGTTTATTTTTTGATGGACATATTTATTTCAAACAACATAAGGATTCAGAACCGTACCCTGCTTACTTACACTGCTAATGCTGTGCGTCATTAAATCTGTTGGTTTCCAGGAGCTACATTGCTTAGGGTTTCAGTGTTTTCTAGATGATGGATTTTTTTCTACATTTGAAAGGAGCACAGCAAATATCCAAACCATCAAATTACTCTGAAAGAGTGCTCAGCTTTTTCAAAGCCTTTAAGTTTTGAAAGGTAACCTTTTCCCTGAAAGAGATGCCGGGATCACAGAGGTATAAGTTGCCATGCTAGATGCCCCAAGAAAGACCATCATTCATTTCACTAATCAGAATTTTTCAGGTGTGCACTTTCAAGACTGCTCATAAGCAGTATTCAGTGTTTTAACATTCAGAGGGTACTGATGCACACTTCGGGATACGGTCTGCACCAGGATAATTTGCAAATTTAAATCAAAGCATTTTCCATAAATTTAAGAGAGTCCTTCTCCTGGACCTAAATGCCATGCTTACTGTTTTGTATGTCCATCAGACCCTTCAATGAACAATTGCTTGTCACAATGCTTGGTGAAAAGCTTCAAGGTGCTGGAGAACGTGTGTTTGAGTTCTCACACTGATCTGTGCACTGCAGTGGCTGAGATGCAGGTATTTGCTTATCCAGGTAGTCCATCTTAGAGGGGCAGTAACCTCTGGCAGACAGGTGGGGCAAATGGTGAGAGAAAGAAGTCATTTAATGCTTTGGTCTAGGAGAATGAAAGCCCTAATGCTTCCCTTATATAGTGTGTAATCAGAAGGTTCTGTGAATCAGAAGCACAGGTAACATGCCAGTGGCTAACTGAAAAAGTCTTGATGTCCTTGAGAAGCAAGACTGCTCTGAGAAGGAATAGGTAGCAGGGTGTTAAAAATGGTACAAGTACTGGAAGTGCAGCCTCAAAAGATTTTGCTAGTATCAGCCTAGCCATAGGATGTATGCTGAATGCACCAAACTCCAATTAAAGTAATGTGGTCAGGAAATGGTTATGTATGTGGCTTTAAGCTGTGTTTTGGAGAGCGAAAAGGAATTGAAAACAGATTTGACAGCATCATTTGAGATCTGACATACTATATTGTATTGCTGGTGGAGGAGCTTTTTTTTCTTGTTTGTTTGTTTGTTTTTAAATTTGCACTTATAAAAGACCAAACTTGAGTTTAAGGACACTAACTGAGTATATCTCAGTTGTTACATATACAACTTTTACTACACAGTTATCTGTACTGCCTATCAATAAGAGTGTTTTTTCTGGTTTTCATAACCTGTTGTTTTGGATCATAAAGAGTAAAAATTTAACACTGAGACTGGCAGTATGATTTTATCTTAAATGGCATGTGCCATCTGAATAGCATAAAATTGAGTTTCGTTTTTGTTGTCAAGTCTGAAAATTAGTAGAAAATCAAGGAGCTGATGAGTGAATTTTCCAGTACTTTTGTAGAAAAGTTATTTGGAAGTATGAAGTAGTCTCTCTGCAGGACTTTTTTAACCTTTGGAAGAGTTCTACAGGGCCAGCCAGGTGGTATCACCTGACATGCACCTTCTTACTATACAGTAGACTTTATAAATAAGCATTTTGAACCATTTACTTAACGGTAAGTTTGCATAATATGGCACAGATATAAGGGATATGGTCCTTGAAATAGTTGCAGAAGGGAAGGTAGGATTCTGGACTCTCTCACTGACAGTCAATTCCTACATCTCTTTTCCTGATTGGAATAAAAATATTTATTGTAATGATGTATGAAGTTAAAATCATAAAGGCCTTGAGAACTTTAGACAATAAGCACATGTAGTTGCAGATATTTATCAAAAAAAAAAAAAGTCAATTGCCAGTAATATCTCATGTAGTAAAAGCTCTAGTCTCCCAATTGCTTGTGCAGTAGTGTTTTTCTTTAGGTAACTCTATCTTCTTTGTATCGATTGAAAGTTTTCCTTTCCGTGGAACTTTGATTTTACCCATCTTATTTCTTTTGCCAGTATGACAATATAGCAAAGTAATAGTCATAAATGTATAATACTGTTGCATCTTTTTTATGGTAGTGTTCTGTCCACAGAAGTGCCTCTAAGAAAACTTTGTAACAATTACAAAAATAAAATAATGATTTATGTTAATAATACTGCCTGTCTTAAATTCCTTAAAACAAGCGTTTTTTCAAGTTTAAATTCTTGTAGTAATCTGGCATGTCTCCAAAGCTGGTAAGCTTCTTAAAGGCTATGTTACAGAACTAACTTGTTAAAAATCTGTATGACATTTTCTTCTAAGAGATCGTAGAAGGAAAAACCATGACAGGTTTCTTAACACAGGTCTTCTGATAATCTTATTTGTCTTGCATAATTCACTGAACATGAAATTTATATAGCACAAAAATAGGAATTTGTCTTCGTGATAGCTTCAGGTCCTCATTCTGCTTGCAGTAAAAAAATAAATACATTGCCTCTCACCCAACCATGATATGCTTCTTGAACGTAGGGGTAGGGTTTAGAATTGTTTTTTTTTTTTTTACAGCAATTTTCTGAGAGAAAAATGAACTGAGTAATGTTATGGGCTAAAATATTTACTTTAAGAATAAAAACTTCTTGAATTAGGAGTGACTTAGAGTTCCTTTTTCAGCTGCGTGTATGTTCTTCCACATCACTAACCTGTAGGTAGGTAATGTTAGTAAACTGCAGGTACATTATGTAATGTCATTACAGTAAGACAACCTATATGTGGCTGCATAGTGTTGGTGTAAATACCACATGTATGTAGACATATATAGCCCAGATTTCCATATGCACTGCAGCTGAACAGGTGTTTCTGAGAACATGGGCAGTGGCTACATGTATTATTTATTTCCACAGTTGTGATTTGTTTGTTTTTCTGTGATTGTAACATTCCAGATAATATTGACAAAATGTTTGTTAGTGACAAGCATGATTCGGTAACCCACAAAAGGCACGTTGTCTAAGCAGGATATAGCTGGAATCCATGCTATAAATGCAGTTGTTTACCAGGAGGCTTGCCAAAACCTGCAACAAGAATACCTGATTATTATGTGATCACTTCCAATTGAGTATTTTTGTTGTGCTGAAGTGTTGTAGACTGCAGCTATGTAGCATTCCAGTCAGCCTAAACTTACGTGAGCAATCGATGAGTGACATTTCTTAAGAAATTTTGACTTTGAGTCATTTGAGGAGGTGAGATATGAACATTCAAGCTCTGACATGCACTATGAGACATTTTCTTCCAAAGATATATCACAAGGTTTGTTATTTGTGTTGCTTTTTTATCCAGTGTATCTATTTTAAAACAGAGTTATTGAATGGCCTTTAAGTTAAAGGCTTAACGACTACAGGTAGTTCATTTTAAAACTTTGTGAAGAGATGAATAAAAATACAGTCGATTTTATGCAAGACAGACTATTGTTTTTCATTTTTAAGTTATGTTTAGCAGTTAAAAACTGCGTGTGGGTGGAAAGCAGACCGATTTATTGGTGTGGTTTTAGCTCAGAATGTGACAGTGGAATAAGGGCTAACATTCTGAAGGACCACTTGATAAATCCTTCTTTTATACATTTCCCTAGTATAGTATGAATGAGGAAGGCTGCATAAAATAAGTCAAGCGAACGCGGCCCGCTCCCCGTCTCCCCTCAAGCCGCCATTACCGCGGCTGCGCGGTGCGCCAGGCCGGCAGCCATGTTCGGCGGCGGCGGCGGGGCTCGCCTCAGCCATGTCGGGCGGGCGGCGGGGGCTGCCGCGCCGCACTGGCGGCGGGGGGCCCGGCGGGCTGCACAGGTGGGAGCCCCCGCGGAGGGCCGGGGAGGGCTGGGGGTGAGGATGTCTCCTTCAAGGCGGCTTCTGGGGGGGAGCTGGGGTTGTGTGGGGGGCTCGGTTCGTGGTCGTGAGGAGGAAAGGTGCTGCTTTGCCTTGGTGGTGTGTTTTGGGGTCAGCGCTGAGGGGCGCGGGGGTTTGGTTGGGGTTTGTATGCTGCTTGTTTCAGGTGTTTTAATTGGGTAGTCATTGTCACGGGTGACTAGGGAGGCGTTTTGTCTTTTAACCATCTTTGTGAAAAGGAATGTGTCGAAAGCGTCCTTTTGCCTGGATTCACGATGAGGAGTAAATGTGGTGTGCGAGTGACTTTGAGCCCTCTGGGAGCCGGGACCTGCCACAGCGAGTCTGGGTGGAGGAAGAATGCCTAGGCTGTTAATCCAGGATTACAATTACAAAACCCTTTTCCTCGCCGCTTTCACTTTTTGACTTAAAAAGGTGCAGTTACCTTACGGGGACAGGGTCTGTGTGCCCGGAGTGTGGAGCCGGCAGCACGGGCTCATCCTCTCAGGGAGGTGCTGGCAGACCTGATGGTTCTTACCCCAGCAGCCAGGGCTGTGAAGCTGTTTTATTTAGTAACCTATCATTTAAGATGTCAAAGCCGCCAGAACTGAGGAGGAAGGCAAGGAAAAATTAGGTAACTTAATCCTTCAGCAGTCCTCGGCTGTCCTTTCAGTCTGTTACAAGTGCCCCACGCTACCTCCTTCTGTGCTTGTGAGGACCCCAAGGCAGTGTCTGGTAAACTATTTCCTGTGTAAAAGTGTTTCCATGTCAACGTTTGACGTAGTTCTCTTTAAACGTGCTGTTTCCTGTGTTGAAGCGATAATTCTGTATGTTTGGCTCTTCCGAGAGTTAAATGATGAATAGAATAGTATATAAATGTAAAGTGATGTGTTGCAGACTGTCTGTGAATTTTGGCACATGTCAGCAGTTCTATAAACACATATTCAAGGTCTTCAGTTGTGTTTTCCCCCTATTTTATTGCAAACAGAGAAAGGGTACTTCTGCTTTTCTAAAAATGAACAGTCTATTTTAAAATTCAGCTGTCATAACTGCAATAGTAAAAGACCCTTTTCTCAGTAATTGCATTGTCTAACACACTAAGTTAGCATCGCTTGAATGAATAATTTGGCACAAATTGCATATCTCTGTGCCAAAGTAATCAGCATTTTGTAACTATAAATGATGATACTGTGTTTTACGTAGTCAGTGTTCAGTGACTCCCTGTGACTTGATGAAAATTCTTATTTTCTAGTTATATGCAAGATCCAGACTGCTGGCAACGAGAACAGAAATGTAGAAGCTGGAATGGTTCAGATTCTTTGGGGACTGGTGAATATCATTGCAGACATTTAGACCACTGGCTGGAGGGGTAAGGAATACATGTCAAGTTTGTTTAAATACTCACTTGGCACACTTGTCTTAAGCAATTTGACGAAGCTTGGGATGTGATTGAATTAAATGTTTTCTTATAATGCCATAGCACAGAGTTAGCAAACTATATCTGCGACAGTAGACCATTCAGTTTGGCTGATTGAAATACATGCCATCACATCAGCAAGTAATGCTTATGAAAGAAAGAAATGGTATATACTGAGGCAGTAGCTTAAGCTCTTTATTATTGATGTTTTCAGTGTTAGTATAAAAATCCATGGAAGCTATGTGCTGTTAATTTTTATGCTTAGCTTGTTTGTACATATTTATGTGAGTGGGGCAAACAATGATGGAGTCTCTTCTCTTGACAGCGCATTCAGCTTTACTGCAATTTTTAGTAAATAACGATTTCCTTTGCAGTCTAGTGTTGGTAATAACTTGATGAAATTAAATATTATGGGTAGGTAGTTCCATGAGTATTTTGCTTTGCTTCTTGGATATTCTAGACTAAAGACCTCAGGCAGAACAACTGATTGCAATTGGTGTCTTAATGTCTGACAGGAAGTATGAGAAGTGGTGAATGCTTGGGTACCTGCAGAATACTGCATAGAACGTAAGTTAGGAGAGGTTAAATATTTTACTGAAGATACATGACGACTTCTGTGTCCTTTGTACATCTCTGAGTACTGCATTATACGAAGGTGGCTCATATAATTTCCGATTGTATGTTTGATATTGTTTCAGTTAATAAATAAATCATTTGAAGAGGTTAGGAAAAATAATCTTACCTTCAGGAGTGTTTCCTATGTCTCTGACGCTGTCATAAAAAAAAATAATAATAATTGCATGTTATGATTGTGAATCAAAACAGATGTGTTAGCAATATTTTAGGTTTTTTTAGTTGAGTAGGTAAGTTGAAGAAAAAGTTCTTTTTAGTTGAGTAGGCTGGATCTTCATGCCATGTAGTGTTAAAATTATTTTAACAGCATCGATGGTAATTTCAACTCTTGATGCAAAACAGTTCAGGGAAGTTAGACTGTAAACTAAATCTACTTTATGTTAAAAGTTGAGGCATTAGTGCTGAAAGAAGTGGACAGACTTCAGTGTGAAAGGAAAAGTTCTGACCGCTTTAGAATATTGCTTCATTATCCAGTTTTCAGTGTTTCCAGTTTTCATTATCCAGTTGTACTGTGTTTTTTAACTGTAACTGGTGTGTGTCACTTCACTCAGAAAATATAAATCCACTAGTTATTAAGCAGCTTCCTGTCTCCCTTCTTGTCCTCATGTAGCAGAGTTTACATTTTTGAAATGGTGTGCCAGAAAAGTATGAGATGTTACAGGTATCTGTCAGGATCTTAGTTCTGCTTGGGTGATGGACATATTTCTAATCTACTCCATTTCTCCTGTGCTTTATGGAGTCCTTTGCCAATGAAAGATATTTGACCTTACATAATTTCATTTATTGTTCTGTTTGATGGAACTGCAGTAGAGAACTACTTGCAGTAGCTAAGCTGGGAATGTTTTAAGAGATTAAGGTCTATGTTTTGATATAAAGTTTTGACTGTTTTCTTTTCCTGAAAAGTTAAGCCAATTATTTTACATCGCCACAGAAGGTGACAAGCTGAGATGTTTTAATTTGTTTGACTTTGAACTGAAATGGAGTAGGAGCACTCTCGTGGTATCACAGTTAGGGAGGAAGCTGTGTTTGTCCACCGCTGAAGGTTCTGTCACTTAAATACATTTGAGCAACAAATGTTCATATAGAGTTCTGATTTTACAGCTCTATGACAGCAGGAAATTCTCAGCCTCTTTATAATTGCCCCGACTGGGAAGATGGAATTGAAGAAGGCAAAGCAATGAGAACGTCGGCTAGGAAAATGACAAAGTAAGTATTGAATAATTACTAAATTACTGTTGTGTGGTTTTAGCAATAACCATCTGATGATTTTCAACTACTTCACATGCATTAACGAAGACTTGAAATACGGACAGGCTTTTTCATATCAAGCCTGAAGGAAACCTTAAGTAGAGAGTAGCCTGGAGAATTCAGAAGCTGTTTGTGTGATCATTGCAAGTTCTCTTCCTTTTCAGGTTAAATTTCGTATTCATTACAATTGTCTGTACAAGAAAATAGAGATAGTGAGGTGGGAAAATGAAAACCAATTTTCTAGGCTTAAAGAAATGGCTATGAGGTCATTCAAGCCTTTATATTATCCATCTTGTTTTACTGGGTTGAAGATTTTTAATATATACTAGGAGGTTGTTACACATGTATGCAATAATCATGCACAACTTGATTTCCTTGTTGTGGGACTAGCCGTAAGCTTGTTGTAAGGCAGCTCTGGCACTAAGTAGCATTAAGTATATGTCTGCTTATTACAAACCCGAGCAATTGCATTAACCTAGGAAACATTAGTCAGTTTGTTCTAGTGGCTGCTTTGGTTAGTCCAACTTTTAGCTCTGTAAACTAGAGAAGTAAGAGTTGTGCCCGCTGTCTGTCATTGCAGTTGCGGAGTATATGTTTATGTGACTTGAAAAGCACCTTAATAGCTCTACAACAGTCTCATTCTAACTTTTATTTTTAAGTTCTGTTTCAAATGATTCTGCTAATCCATCTGAAAGGGAAACAGATGAAGTGGTTCTGAGGAGAAGACAAAAACAGATCAATTTTGGAAAGAACACACTTGCATATGACAGATATATTAAAGAAGTTCCGAAGTAAGTTGTACCGTGTTGCACATTTCCAAATACTTTGTTTTTTTTTTCCTGACATGTAGGTCAGCACACAGCTTTAGTTTGCTTGAAGTAATAGGAATGATAAGTGAAGAAAACTTGAATCAATTCTTTTCCCTATAGAGAAGCCAGGTATTTTTTGTATAGGAGCAAGATTAGTTAGTGAAGATTTAAAGCTAAATATTGGATTTGTGTATTGCTGTTGGTATAATGGCAATCATGCTTGAAAAAAAAATCTGCATTAATCGGATTTTTAATGAGACCTTTCTGGTGACTGTTGGTAGGCCATTATGAAGTTAATTGATACCAGGAAATGCTGTCTTTGAGGAATGAATGAAGCCTTGAGTTTAAGTATTGGTAAGAGCAACCAATCTTCAATGATTTGTCAGTAACTAACTGAAACCAAAACTTGGATTTCTTGTCTCCTTTGTCATTCCACTTAGAGCTTTTTTATATGAATTGTGGAAGTTGAAGTCTTTTTAGCTAGTCCCCTCTGCTTACTGCAGACCTATCAGGATACAGAAACTACTCTGCAGTAACATGTGGATGTGCATCTGTGTTCTTGGTTTTTAGTTTTGGGGGTTGTTATGTAGAGTTTTTGGTTTTAATGTGACTTGATACTTAGAGTTGCATTCTCTCGATTCTGCCTTGAAGAGTCTATGGTGAAAATTGCCAGTGCAGTGAGTGCAGCAAGCTTTCTGTTGAACAAAATATTAAAAACTTGATTAAATATCAACAACAGATGTCATAAATGATCACAGATATTCCACAATATCATGATCGCATCTTCAGTAAAGTTCTTTCTTCAGCGTTGCAGACTGCCTTCTGAATTGTGGTTTTGCTTGTCTCTGTGTCATCAGTGATAGGACTGCAGCCAGTCTTACAATGGTGCCTGGCTGCTGTGTAGCTGTGCTGTGATCAGTTAAATTGTAGGTGGAAAATAGGAAAAGGTGAGAACAACATTGAGGAGGGGAAAAAAAATGGGTGAACTATTTTAAAAGTTTTCTGAGTGGCATTTTAACAGGGCAGTTAATAATACTGTTCTTAAGCAGGGATCTGTTTATCTTACAAAATGATAGCAAAACTGCTGTGGATGATTATATTCATCTGTGAAGGTGGTAGGGAGAACTACTTGAGGTAAAGGTGCTTTGTGTCATTTAAAGCATGATTGCGTTTTTGTTCCTATGAACAGTATTTTGTACTGGAGCCAGGGTTTGAGTGAACTTACCAGTGGTGGTCAGGGTCTGGGTTGGAGGCACCATCTGAGAAATACTGCCTCCGGTCACTGGTTGATCCCAGCATTGTTACAGCATCTGCCCAGTGGTGATTCAGGAAGGGCACACCATTTGTGTATTACCTGGAGCGTGTTGGTACACGGCTCTCCACGCTCCCAAAGGAAAAATGTTATTTAGAAGTAGAGCAATCCACCTTGTAATAATGCATGGAAAACAGTGGAAGAAGTGTTCAGTGAAGACACTTGTGGGTTGACCCCTGGCAGCCACATACCCACACAGCTCCTTGCTCACTGCCCCTTTCCCAGTGGCATGGAGAGGGAACAGGGGGAGCAAAATTAAGAAAACTCATGGATTGAGATCAGGGAAATTTAATAGGTGATGGAAAGGAGGAGGGGGAAACTTGGTGGATGCAAAGGCCATCACTTACTGCCTCCCACAAGAACACTGATAGTCTGCTGGTCTCTGAGAAGCAGCCACTTTGGAAGACACGTCCTCTTCTTCCTCTACCCCAGTTTTTGTTGCTGAGCTGGATGTTATATAATATGGAATACTGCTTTGGGCAATTTGAGTCAGCTGTGACAGCTGTTTTCCCCTCTTCTTGCCTGCTCCCAGCTTACTGGCTGCAGGACGGAGCTGGGCAGATTAGGGAAAAAAAGAGTCAAAATATTAGTAGTCAAAATAGTAGTTTCTTATCAACATTGTTTAGCCGTAAATCTACAACGCAGCACAGAGGGGTTCCTATGAAGAAAGCTACCTCCATCCCAGCTATGCCTAGTACAATAGTGAGTACAAAGAACCTGGACGAGATTCACAAAGTTTGAGATAAAAATATCCAGAGGCTAGGATGCTATTGAGGTATGTTTCTTTGGTTTCATGTTTGTGTGCAGCCAGTAGGCAGCTGCCTTGTTGTATTGCTGGACTGGATGAACCTCTGGTCTGATTCAGTGTTTTGTTGTTGGTTGTGCAGTCTGTTGTCAGCAATGCTTTAGAATATACCTATCTCAGTGTAAGTGTTTAGAAATAGGAAAGCTATTAGACTACTGCTGCTTGCTTTATCTGATGGACAGGACTTTTTTGAAGAACAAAAATAATATCCTGAAGTACAAACATTACTGTTCACAGGAATCAACGAATACCAGGAGTGCATCCTAGAACACCCAACAAATTTAAGAAGTACAGCCGTAGATCCTGGGACCAGCAGATCAGGCTGTGGAAGATAGCACTGCACGCGTGGGATCCTCCTAGTGAAGAGACCTGGGATCTGCAGCCAGTGTATGTATTGGTGAATTGGTCATCACGCCTACTGCTTCACAGGAAGACTCTGTGTTTCCATCAGTGTTCCTAACTGGGAGCAGGAGAAGAAATGAGTCTCAGACTCAGGAATGGGAGCCTACTTGAAAACCTTGTTTTAATTTTTGAGTTCTGTTAATCTTCAAGTCCATTTTATTTAGTCTAAATTCATCTCCAGTGAATTTCTTTCCACTTGAAGGAAGAACGCGTTTGGTCTCTTTGCGGTAGTACACACTATTCCCCTGTGTATTTACACCAGTCATCACAAGACAAAATTATCTTAGAAAAGGATAAGCATAAGTAGAAATCTGGTCGTTACTGTTCCTTGACCTTGACAAGCTTTCCATCTTTCCTTTTTCTGTTGTCAGCAGAATGACTGTCCTGTGATAATGATACATGAGAGATTTCAAGACTTCTGTGAAGATTAGAGAGAGTTTTGTGCTCTTTGCTGGAGAGTGGCAACTGTGTTCAAGATGGAAAATTATTTTTTTTCATACCTTTGAATTTTTGTAACAAGGCTAGCTTCATTCACTCACACCAGTTAACATTTTACAAGTTTTGGACTAGTAAAGTGGGAGTAGAAGAATGAATGTACTTTTGTAAGCACTGTAACTGCAGTGTGTAAATAGTTTTTAGCTGTGTTGTGATTAACCTGCAGTGGTTTGCACCGTTTGGGTGTTGTATCAGATGAGCCATTGACCACTTCTTAGGTGTCGTCTTCTTGGAGCAGTAAGCTAGTTGGGTAGTATTTTAAATCCACATTTTTTCTTTGTTCTGTTTTTAGTAATACAGAACCCTCAGGCAGCTCTCAGGAATGGTTTTGTGGAGATCATGATGATTCTGTTTTCCCCATATTTGATGAAAAACTGAAGAGAAATGAGTGTGGAAACCAACACAGACAGACAGACTATGCACCGGAGAGGTATGAAGTAAAACTTCTTTGATCAGCTTACTGAGATAGCAGCAATGTGTATTTAGTTGTTAGTTTTTTTTTGTAGGAAATGTTTTGTGAGAGAGCAGTTGATGCTGGGACTGAGCTTCACATTTACACTGCTGAATGTAGGCCATCTCTGGTACAGAGCATTGAATGTGGAAAAACTACCAGCATTACAGAATTGTATGATGAACGGCAGAAGAGCAGCGTTCTTTCTGCTTCTGTGTTTTAGCAGTACTGTGCTTGTCAGCAGAACAGCAGGGAGTGTAAAACTGAAGCACCTCATGCACTTACCTCTCTTCTACTGAAGTACGTTGATTGGGGGTTGTGTGTGCTGAAAATGGTTCCACTTCCAAGCTCACTGGAGTTTCTTGGGCAATTCCGACTGGGTTCAGTTTTCAGAATACAATGGAGTGATTACCAAATTTGAGCCATTTTCTTCTTCGGTATTCCTCTGTTATGACTGAAGGATCACACCACGAAGAAAAAAAATCTTCCCGTGTGTCACATGCCGTTACTTTGCAAAACTGATAAACGTTTAAACACAGATGAAAAATACTGTGTAAAAATCCACATCTTATTTTTGTAGTTCCTGCTCTCCTGATTGTTCTCCAGTATGGAAACGCAGAAAACGAAACAATCCTGACCCTTCTGTGGTTTCAAAGGGCAAAAGCCATTATATGCATATGTACCATGCACTGGAAAGGTATGAAATGATTCTCCATGTGGTGATGCATTCATATTACAAACAGACTTTTGGAATATAACTGGAATTTATCCTTCCATTTGCTAATAGCTCTAATTTTATGTAAACATGTGCAATTTAATGAGGACAGGAAATCATTCCAGAATAATTATGCTGTATAATTGGAGATACATACAGTGTTCTATTGCAAAGTTGAAGAAAACATCAGGAGATACAGCACAGGTTATTTTGGGGCAGGTGTTCTCTTGTGTATATGTTTAGGTGACATTAATGTCTTGCTCTTGATTCCACGTGGAATGTGGTTTCTGCTTCAGTGGTTGTAATTTTGAAATTATTGTGGCTCTGCAGTAGTTACTTCCTGTACGTGTTACATGCGCTGCATTCTACCTTTTGGCATGCAGAAGTTTGGCTATATAGAAGTTAATGAATGTTATAGTGAAGGAATGGAATGCACAAAATGCATTCCTAAGTCTGTAAGCAAATATTGAAACTTGCTGCCTATTAATTTACTACCCTGTTACATTTACTACAGATATTATAGAGAAATTTTGTTTATGAAAAGTTCTCTTTTCGTATCCTTTCTGTATTTTGATTAAGTTTTTCCCTGCTTATGAAAGGTAGCATGAGAAAAAAGTGCTTCTGGAACAACAGAATTGGTGACCCAGCCTGGGACTAGGACAGAGTCAGTTTAATGTTCAAAAATGCCTAACAGAAAGGTAGAGTTTTTCAGGCTAACACCTTTTTTGTTTTAAGTTGCTCAGGAATTAAATTTCTACTCTAGTGGTTGGTTTTGGTCTTATTTCTTCTTACCCCTTTGTAGTTTTGGTGTAAAAGTCTTCCAAGAAAGTAAGTTAATAAAGGAGAGTGTGGTTTAGCTCTATATAAAGTTGTGTCAGAACCACAAAAAAATGGAGCAATGATTTAAGGTGGGGGGGGGAGGTAGTTTTTTTCCCCACACCTTAGGAAAAATACTTATACGGTTGTGTTTTTTCTCTGCTTAGCACTTATCCTGTGAAGAATTAGGAGGAACTATGATATAAAGCTCTATGGTGTCAGACCTTTTCGTTTTATTTTCAGTTTTACTGAAACAGGACATCAGAAGGCTTTTTCGAATTGTTCAGAGTGGGAGACCTTAGGCAACAATGATGAAGTAATGACAGTACAACATGGTATAGAAATAAGGTAAATACTATAATGATGATCTCTGTTAATTGTTTATGCTCTGAAGGTGTTCATGGCTTTTTTTTTAATCTTGCTTTTCCATCCCTGTTTAATACTGCTTTTTTCTCCTTCCTGCAACACATAGTTAATTTTGTTCTTTGAATTTACTTGGCTTTTCCTAGTCTAACTCCCCGCCTACTGCTTTCTGCAGTTAGGAAATGCTGTAAGATGCTGACAATCTTTCCCCGGTTGTCTTATGGAAAGCAATGGCAATTTGTAGAATTGGTCCCTGTGGTTGTTACCAGCCTGCTAAGCCTAGGAGCTGAAAAGTTGCTTCTCCTCAGAGGTGAAGCTGCTCTACAGCTGATAACAATGACAGTTCCTTGTTTTTATGCAGTGACCTGATTCCAGCGAGTTGTTCCTCGGGATGGAACGATCAGAAACAGAAAAACACAAGCATCTTTCTGCCTGACAGCAAAACTTTCAGAGATTCAGACTGCAGGCTGGAGAGGTATAAAATGCAGCTTATCAATTGTTTTTTTTTCCCACGTATTAAGTTAGAAGCAAGCTTGCATTATTACTATATTCCAATCCAAGCTTTCATGATATTTTTTTTATTATTGGTTTTAGGGATGTGTTGTGTGGTAAAATTCTATCCTTACTGTTCTCTTGTGATAGTCTATTAGCTTAAGTAGGAGGTTGTCGCTGTTCTTAGTAGAAAAAGGTTACTGTAGTAAAGCCACCTAATCATTTTGAATTGAAAAAGGGATACAGAAGGAAAATATGTGGATTTTTATTTGTAGGCTTAAGCTTTGTAGCAGTTTACTGGAAGGACATCAGTCAGAATACTCTGAAAAGGGATGGGGAAGCACTGAAGAGAGAATAATGACAAAAAGAATTTAAATACCAAGGTGAGGTCATGGTGACTGCTTATTTTACCTATTCTGTTTCATTAGCCCATATGCAGCATTGTTCAACAGAATCCAACTGTTCAGCTCAAGCTGATCGGTTTCTTTTTTTATTCCTTTATGATAAGTATTTTGTCTCATCCTCCTGTATTTAATGCATTACCTTGAAAGTTCTAATACTTCAAACTTTATCAATTGACATATTTATCTGTTTGGTTAGAGAAGATGTCTTATTACCCAATTGCCATTTTTTTGAAAACTATTTTAATAGCAGATTTTCTGCCCTTAGTATTTTGTGATGAAATCAACTCTGCATTTGCATCAATAGGTTTCAATGAAAGCTTTTTCTTTTGAACTGTAGATCCTTTTGATGCGTTAATAGGATGGTTTGTATCTTGAGTCAGTTTTATGAACATAGTATTTTATGTAATTTGATCTACGCTTAAGGAAGACTGAAATACGGAATAGGATACAGATGTCTTTAACAGTCATTATCATGAAATATATTGCATAATAAAATCATTAAAATATCGCCTCATTAAAAATATGCCATGTAACTAGTTTTACACTACTTAGATTTTGCATTCCCCTAGGAATACGAGGAAAAGGCAGGTAGCACCCTAATAAAAAAGCTGCTCTACTAGCATTTTTTTTTGCTGTTGTCTCAATTGATTTTAAGTTAAATTCTTTCAGCATGACTAAAACCTAATGTGTTATTTTTTCTGAAGTGCTAATTCAGTATTTGTAAATATTTAGTCTGTCTTTGTATATAGAACTATCGAAGAAGGACTTTCCTCCTGTGACAGAATGATTTGAAGAATAGGATATAGCATGAGATCAGCAGATCAAGACTTGGAAGACTGGTAAACTCTCATAAATTCTGCGCTGAAAGAAGACATTTACAGTCAGCGTATGTGCAATCAGCACAAGGTGAAATGAGCAGGTGAAAAAAGCATGCATCTGTAATCAGAGTTGGGAGCTTTTCTGGTCTTCTGGGTAGTCACTTGATACTTACCTGCTTTGCGGTTGTCTTGGTTTTAAACAAGGCTATAATGATTGTTTATGCTCAGTGGGTTTGTAATCACTCATTCTAATTGAAAAGCTATCTTTGTGACACACAAAATACGGAAAGTGAATTAAATAGATTCTCTGAGATAACACTTAGATTGCCTGGGATACAAAGATCAATATTCAGAGAGAGACAATACCTTTTACAATAGTTTTCAGGAGTGATGAGCTCTAGCTCTCAAATGGCAGGAGCTTTCTGACTTATGTGTGGAAAGCGAATGTTGCTTTAAAACCAGCTTGTGAGTTATGAAGGAGAACCCCACTCCGCCCCATTTTTTAAAATTTCTACTTGGAGTTTTAGTCTCGGGAAAAAAAAATAAATGGAGCTGTTCTGAGCCCCGTTACATGGCTATAATTTTGAATGCATCTGGTTGATTTTTAAAGAGAAAGAAAAAAATAATTTGGACACATCAGGAGTGTGTTGATTAGAATTGAGAGAAATGTATTTTGTGAATTAGTAAATATTTAGGTGAAGATGGTGTAAGGGGTTGGGATATAGGCTCACTTCATTTTCTTATTGGTGAATAGTTTAGTTGTATCAGGTATGTGTTCTTTTTACGGTAAGTTACGTTCTCAAAGTGTTCATGCAGCCTGTAACACTTCCTTTAGTATGGGAAGTATGGCTTTGTGTTTTACACTGTGCTTTAAGTTCACCCTGGGCAACGCTCTGATCCATTTCTTAGTACTGTAATACCACAGCTTAAGAGAGTAAATGTTTTACTGTTAATTACTAGATATATTGTATTTATAAAACTATCTGCCTTTTGTTTAGGTTTCTCCATATCTTTAAGGATAGATTGTCTTCTGCGAGCTCTGCCTCAAGTGTAAAACCTCAAATTTCATTAAGCTTTGCTAAGATGATGATGGATGTTCCTTAAAGTTTGAGAGACTGTTTCTTCTTGACCTGCACTGACAGATGACTTGCATCATACTGTAAAGGCTACTTCAGTTGATGGCTCTTGCTGTTGCTATTTGGAGACGATGCTTAAAGTGAACTGTTTTGCTGGTGAATTGGTCCAATATTGAGTCAGAACGAAGAATGCTTCCTGTTAAACCAAGGACTTAAACCCTCTTTCTTCTACTGGACCAGAATTGTACATGCAACCTGGAGAACTGCTTCAAAAGAATGTAGATAATTCCAGCCTTTCTTCAGTTGCTAAAAACAGACTGCTTTTAACTTTTGGTGATCATCTCTTCAGCATATTTTCCGTTCTCTGAGATAAAACATGTTAAGCTAGCATCTGCCTAAGTGAGAGGAGAGAAAGGGAAAGGTAGATGGTTTATTTGAATCAGCTCTGTCTCTTTGAGGGGATGAGTGATTGTCTGAATACCTGGATTTCACTTTCATGTGTGTTGCAGCATGTCCTAAAAAAACAATCTGCTGAAAGTGGATGAGGTCAGTGGTATTGTTGTTACAGGAAATGGAGGAGAGCCAGCAGTACTTGGCAGGTTTGGGGCTGCTCTTGGACATGGGGTGTCCTGGCTAAACTCCACGATGGTGCTGACTCTCCCTTGCTCTACCTTTTTTATCACTGTGCTGAAAACCTCAAAAGCGAGGGCTGTGGCTCCAGTGGAGTTTAGACCAGAACTATGTTTCAATTAGAAGAATTTTTTACAGACCTTGTGACTTATGTAGCATGTATTGAGGTACAAGTGTCTCTTAGAGCTGGGAATTCTCTTTGCAGTAGCTCAGCTTTGCTGTTGCGGCCCTTCGTAAGGCCTCTGCAGAAACTGTGGCCTATGGATGGTGCACGGTAGCTTTGTTGTGGGGCTTGCCATGTACCCGAGGGCCAGAAACCAGCTGTTCTGCTAAAGCAGAAGTAAGCTGCTTCCTCAGGAACTACTTCCAGTCCCTTCCAAAACCATATTTCCAGTTGTTGCTAAGATCTTTTCCAGGCGAGTTTTTGCAGAATTTCTGTGCTTTTCTGGGATTTTCGGACACATTTCTGATCTGTCCAGTGCATCAGGAAAACCTGACTGCAAACTGCATTGTTGCAGTGGGCTGGAGCATTAGCTTGCCTTTGCTAAGGCGTGCCAAATGTGTAGAAATTTGCTACAGTGTTTTTTTTAACACGAGTTTGACAGTTCCCAGCAAAGAACAAACTTTGATTACGCAGGGGAATATGTGCTGCTGCTTTAACAGGTGTATGTTAGGACTGGTCACAGCTACTGCTCAGTGGTAAGGATGTCCTTTTGGCTCTGTGCTGTTCCCAAACACAGGAAGAGGCTGAGGCCTTTGCTACCTAGAAAAAAAAAATTACTTAACCTCTCACCATTGTGGGGTGGAGGGAAGCTGCCTGTGGGTTGGTGAGTTTTGTCCTGTACAGTTCCTGTGGCTGTTGGGATTCTGCCATCTGTGCTTAGGCACGGGGTTTGGTAGTATCCCAGCACAAGGTGGCTCAGTCACATACTGCAGAGCATGGGGTGTGTATACGGGGTACAAATCTGTACAGCACCTTTTAAAGTAATATTTAGAGCATCGTTGTTCCAGTGTGCATGTTTCCACGTGCTTTATGATTGTAAATATGAGAATGTTATGTTTTTGGCATATTTATGCAGAAGAAATAAAGACTTTAAAAATCTGTTAGTTGTTTTTCCGTGTTGGATTTGTTGGTGCTTCATTATAAAAGGAGTGTGTGGGTTCAGTAGTCTTTTTGTTTGCTTTAGGGTGGTTTTTTTTTGGATGGGGGTCTAGTTCTTGCTGAAATGGGAGGGAAGAAAATTTGCAGTACGTTTGGATTGGGTCCAACTCCTCAGTTTGTATTTTGACATCTTGTCATGAGCTTGCATTTAATGCATTGTAACTTGGTGGTAAGGGGGCAGCTGAGGTTCCAGAATCTATTCTACCTGGAGAAAGGTGTCCTTGTGGAGCAGGTAGAGCTGTCACTTGGGGGTAATAGGCTATCATGAAATGTTTTAGCTCGTCTGTCAGAGCCCTTAAGCTTTTGTCTGTGATAGGTGGGGTCTGCAGCTGATCTATAGACAAAAATCCATAGGATTTGTAATTAGTAAGTCCTTAATGTGTATTTCTTGGTTGAAGATACTAAAACTAGGAATAGAATAACCAATCTGCCTGTGGCAGTTACATTTTGGACAGGCTTCTTCCCTAATCCAGGTTCCACACAGTTGGACGAGCTATGATAGCATAATGAAGGGAGTGATACTGAGCAGATAAGGTTTGAGCTCTACTAAAGTCATCTCCTGCAGTGCTGCCACTGGATATAGAACCATTTTAACACCTTTTAATTAGCAACACCATCAGTCTAAATAGAGCAGTTTAAACTTGAATGCAATCCATCCATTTGCTTGTTTATCTATCCGAAGCTATTTGACATAAGGATTTATAACTCAGGCAAGCAAAGCTGAAATGTAGTATTCCACCCTCAGTTTCTAGTTGATAGTTTTCCATTACTTTTACCTCTTTTAATTAAATGCAGTTTGCGTAAATCTGTGCTCAATTTGTAATTATGCCAAAATAAATTCCTAACTTCAGTCAGGTTTAAATTTCTTTCAAGAAGTGACACATATCTTCCACTGGGAGCATTACCTTACAGATGATATGTTATCTGTGTTTGTAGAAACAGTCCTTCACTACCAGTTCTGAAATGCCACTGTGTCTTTTTTTTTTTTTAAACTGCTCCTTCACGGTCACAGTGATGAAGACATCTCCTCATTCCTTTAAGAGTCCCATTGTAGTGTGAGAGTTCTTCTCGGAATAATTTTCTTTGCTGGAAAGGACAGAAAAGATGCAAGGCAGCTGTAATCCCTAATCTGTGTTCCAGCACATAGTTTTGCTTGGTAAACTGAACGCAGTGCTATGCTAACAGCACTGTGCATCTTCTAGGCTGGAACCGTTCTCTGTCGGGCAGCTTGGATGAGTTCAGATAAACATGCCATTTTTGTTCAGGTAAACAAGTCAACTTATCTCAGAGCAAGGCTGGAGGAAATGGGTTGGTTTGCATCTGCTTTGAACCTCTGCTGAGCTGCAAGAGTGTCCTTGGTCCAGGAACACAGTTCTGGTATCTGTAGTAGGGTGTGGGAAAGGAGCAGTGCTAGTGCAGCAGAAACATTCCTGTGTGAGCACAGATATTTATACAAATGCTGCACAAGAGATGTGGGCAAAGGGGAAGGAACTTCCAAGATGGGTACATCACTTAAATTGTACTGCTTTCACGTCTTAGCGTTTTACTGAGCAGAGAGCCAGCCTGATTGTTACCCTACACAGATGGGCAACTTGGAGACATCCTGCAACAGGTCTTGCAGAGGAGAAAAGTGCAGGACCTGTGTGCAAATTTTGAGGGGGGGAGAAAAGCATGAGGTGATGGAAAGTGAACTCAGTTTTCCCTTACATGTTCCCTAAATACGTCTTCCCTAAATACGTCTTCCCTCAATACTATCGATTTCAGCCAGGAGCATGGTGTATGTAGACACTACCCAAAGGGCATTATGAAACAGCTAAAAACACTTCTAAATGCATACGTAGCAGGAGTCTCTGGGGTGTGTGTGTGTATATATATATATATAATGAGAATGCAGATTAATTTTCTACAAGTGAAAGAATTAACTTCAGTGCATTCTCAATGTGTGTTTTTTCCATTTGTGAAATCAAAATAATACAAAAAAATACAAAAAAAAAAAACTCAAAGCAAGCCAGCTACCTGCCGAGACTTCAAACGTTCAATTTCTAAAAGCTCTTGCAAACTATTGGCTGAAGATTCTTGGTCTGGCCTGGTGCAGCTCAACAAGGGCAGGCAGTGAGCACTTTCAGTTTGAAGCTGTTCATTTTGCTGGGAAGTTTGTGGCAATGTCTTTATTCATCCATCCATTGTCTGGCCCAGCTTTGCAAAAGAAAGTTTAGCCAAGTGCTTAAATAGTGTTTGGGCCTTTTGGGGGAAATTAATAGTGTGAGTTTCTCCCGCTACAGGAAGACAAGAGACAACGAGCTCTGTAAATCACCATGAAGAGGATGTTTACCACATCAGGGCAATGCTAAGCTTCGCAGAGCTGGTAGGTTCCTCCTATTGGCCTTCAAGACCACATAATGTAATCCTGCAGTGATCCCCGGCAGAATATTACTGTGCTGATCTGAGACCTTTATATCTGACCTCTTCCTTTTGCTCTTATGCCCAGAGACACCTCATGGGTTTTTTTCCTCAAAGTTTGTAGGCAGGTCCTGTGCTTTTTCTCTTGGAGATCTGTTGTAGGAAGTCTCCAAAATGCTGTTGTTCTGTGATAACAGGCTGGCTCCATGCTCAGTAAAACACTAAGATCTGAAAGCAGGACATATAAGATGTATTTACCCTCAAAGTTAGCTGCTATACGGTGGTAATATTTTTTAATTTAATTAAAAGACATGATGAAGACATGGATAGTGAAAATAAGTTATCCCATGCTGCAGGTAGGAACCAAATGCCCCTAACGGAGAGGCCACCTGGGTCAGTGCGAGACTGTCGGGTTCGTGATGCAGGACACTGCATGCTTAGAATTAATGCGAAATTGTGCCAGCTTCTACAGCCAGAGTGCTGCTACGGCCATAGGTGATAACAGTTCTTAAAAAGCTTACAGTTCCTGAGAAGTAACCCCTTGATAGCACTAAATTTACAACCAGAAGTCTAGCATGACTATTATGTGTTATCTTTATCTAAACATCCCATTCTTGTTTCCACCTTGCCACTTTTTGAACGCTGACAGAATCTGCAGAAATCTGGCCGTTATTACATTCCAAAAAAAAAAAAAAAAATCTAATGACTTTTTTAAATAAAACAACACCTCTTTGTAGAGATAAAATTCCTTTAGGTAGAGGCCTTTACTACTGCTCCTGCAATAGCTACATCCATTGTCCAGCAAGAAAACACTGCCTGGTTTCTATGCATCTTTCCCAAAGCATGTCATCAACCTTTAGTCCATTAGACTAAATGCAGAGATATGATATTTAAAGGTGTGCTTGTGTTTTCCTGGGGGTGTTTTCCAGACAGTTTCTGGGTTATTGGTAAATGTCAGCATGCAGCAGATCTCACAGGTGGATGGGAACTCATGATGCCTGTGTTTGAAGTTATAGTAACCCAAAAAACTCCACTTATTTGGAAGCTTAGTGACCTTATGGCCTAAGCGATATTATTCAATACCGATCTTAATTATTATTTAAGGTTATGTCTCTTTATAAGATATAAATTTATACTGTAGCTCTTGAGTGTGGGCTTGAACGGGCTGTTTAAATACCCTTCTCTTCCTCCTGGTTTATTGAGCCGTCCTGATGCCTCCAGGCCTTAACCTTTAAATCCCGGCCAACCTCCCCATTCCCTTTTTCGCCCTTTTTTTTGGGGGGGTTTGGTGCCGAGGGGGAGGTGCCTCAGCCATGGCGCTCCGGGGGGCCGCGCTCGGCTCTCCCGCCAACACGCCCCGGGCCGGGCCCAACCATGGCGGCGGGGGGGACGGGGAGGGAGCCGGGAGCGTCCTGACACCTCCCGTTCCTCCGTGAACCACCGAGGAGCCCTCTTGGTTCTCGGCGAGGCTCGGCGGAGGCTCGGCGGGCGCGTTTCCCCCCTCCTCGGCCCTTCCACACGCCCGCGTGTCCCCCCCGGGGCGCCGCGGTGGAGGGGCCGGCGGGGAGGCGGGCTCGGCGGGGAGGCGGGCTCGGCACGGCGGCGGCGGGAGATGCGAAGCGGGGCCGGCTGCGCTCCCTGCCGCCCCACGCCATGGCTGCCCGGCAGCGGAGCCCTCACGGCGCCGAGACCGCCAGGTAGGAGCCAGCGGGGAGCCTGGAGGTCCCCCCTCGGCCAGCTCCCTTCACCCGTTCCTCCCCGCTTCCCTCCCTCGCTTCCCCTCAGCGAGGCCGCCTCGTGTGGGGGGCGCCGCCGCCGCCGCCATGTTGCGAGCCGCCGGCCCCTCGCTGAGGGGACGCCGCTTCGTTGCGGGGAGTGAAGGCGGCAAGTCGTTTTTTTATTATTATTATTTATTTACTTAATTATTTTTAATAGAGATGGAAATAACGGCTTTGTCTTGTCTGCCGGCAGCCCGCAGTCTGCCCCTCGGTGGTGCCAGGGGAGGAAGCGCGGCGCGGATGGGAAGCGGCGGAGGCAGAGCCAAGACGGCGGCGCGGCGAGGGACGAGAGCTCCGGCAGGGCTGCCGACGGCAGGCCGGGCAGGTAGGTCGTGGGCTGCTCCCCTCAGAAAACACCCCGCTGGAATACGGCACCTGCAGGGGAACACGAAGTCATCGAGCCCCCAGCTGCCTCACGGCAAACCAAAAGTTAAAGCACGATGCTGAGGGCATCATCCAGATGCCTTCCGAGCACCGACGGGCGCGGGGCACCAGCCACCTCTCCAGGAACATGTCCCAGGGTCTTACTGCCTGCACAGCAAGGCAATTTTTCCTCGCACCCACTATGATCCTCCCCTGACACAGCTCTGTGCTGTTCCAACACGCACACTAAATACTTGGTCCAGAAGAAATTAATCTGGCGCGGTGTTTTTGTCTCAGAGTTGCTCCTTGAGAAATAAGGCTCTTTGATCTTTTAACCTCGTCAATGCGTATAGATATCTGAGGGGAGAGCGTCAAGAGGATGGAGCTGTGCTCTTTTCAGTTGTGCCCAACGACAGGATGAGAGGCAACGGGCACAAACTGAAGCACAGGAGGTTCCGACTGAATATGAGGGGACATTTCTTTGCTGTGAGGGTGACAGAGCACTGCAACAGGTTGTGGAATCTCCTCTGGATATACTCAAAACCCACCAGGAGGCCATCCTGCACAATGTGCTCTAGGAGATCCTGTTCAGCAGAGGGGTTGGAGTAGATGATCTCTAGACATTCTGTGATTAATTCTCATGATTTGCACTATTTTTCTTCATTTTTTTTATGCTTGCACTTTATGCTCGTTTACTGCTGTTTACCATGAAGTGCTAACAGCACAAAAAAAACTCTGCATCTTTGTGGGTACAGGCTGTGCTTACTGTTAGGGTCAAAAAAACCAAGTTGACTAATGAAACATGCAAGTCTGCAAAGTAATCTGCACTTATTTTTCTGAAGCCTTACTTCTGAGAATGCTACATCATCCCAAAAAGTTGTTTCTAAATATGTGAGCAAATGTGGGAGGGGGGTCCACTTCTGAGGTCAGTCATTCTGTTCGTAGTGCTGCCATTTGCCTTCCTTACCATTTCCCCAGCACAGGAAATGACAATTTAGTGAACGTATCTTATTTTATAGCACCGTTTACATCTGAGCTATAAATACCAGGGTCCCTTTTGTTCCTCTCATCAGTGGATCGGAGTTGCAGCCTACAGCCCTGTTGATTGAACCTAGGCTTCTGATCCAGAATGAGATGGGTTGTACCCTAGAATTAAACGGTTTTTTTTTGCTGATGGTAAGCCCAGAAGACACCGGTCAACAGCTCAAAGGCTGGTATCAAAAATAAATTACTAAATTAATTTCAGGAAGCATGCTTGAATTGTTTACTTTGGGATAGTCAGCAGTGCACCTTTTTCTTCCGTGGGGGAGCAGTAATCAAATGTGGCCTGCTTTTTCAGTTAGAGATGGATTTAAGTAAATGATAGAAATCATTTTTGGATGAACAGACATTTGCGAAGGGACCTGTGCTGTTTGGTACAGATTTTTAAACTTTTCTGAGTTGGTAACTGAGGTTCATCTAAAAAGGACTTCCACTATGAATTTAACAAAAACATCAAAGTAGTGCAAGCCCATTTCTGAGCTGGGAGCAGGGAGGGATTTGGAGTTGGTTTTAGTGCAGATGGGTCAAATTCCCTGACTTCAAGAGACTTCTCTGGGCAGAACCTTCGTAACTCTCCAGAGAATTTCCAGATCTAATGAGAAAACTCTGGTCTGTAGGACGCGGTTTTGGTTTTGTACTTTAGAAAGATAAATCATCAGGACAGGAGGTGGTCTGGAAAACATATTTAATAATCTGAATGTGGGCAGCTGTCAGCTGGGAAAGGTTATGCTCGTGATGTTAATGGGCTGCAATAAAGTTGTTAAATGCTGTTAGCAAGGTCAGAGCAAATCTCAGGTTACCAACTGAAAACTGAGTCTTTTCTTTAATGATCTGTATAATGTAATTACATGTTCTAACTTTTGTCTTATAGCTCAGGAGTCTGCAATCATGAAAGGGTAAATATTTGATACATTGTTCAGTGGAGTGAAAATACAGAAGTGAGTAAATGAGTGAAGATGATAGTTCACATACCATATTCTGAAGGAAACCAACTTAAACTTACTGAAGTGTAGGCTAGGTAACTTGTTACAGTGGTTAGTTTCTACAGATATCTACGTAAACTTCTTAACAAAAACAAAACAAAACCAGACAACCTCAGAATGGAACTATCAATTTTTTAGTTTTAAAATGCTACCATTTTCATAGAACTATAGAAGATCTTCAGAATTATTGTGACTACTATACATGAGTATGTCAAATAGCTATCAAGCTGTGAATGGGGGAGATGGTAGGAGAGGGATGAAATACAATAAAACAAATCTGTAATTTTTTTCTTCTTCAGTTTTACAACACCAGAAGGCCCTGGCCCCCTTTCCCGGTGTTCAGACTGGGGAACTGCAGTGGAAGAAGATGAAATGAGAACCAACGTTAACAAAGAAATTGCAAGGTACCCGTGGGTTTTTAACGTGTGGAGAAGGGAGGGAAAATGGCAGTTTTCCTGTAGAATCTGCATTGACTTGTATTTTTAACTTAAATGCTGTAGTAAAATCAGACCAGCCTTGGCCTGAGAGCCAGAGGTAGCAAGTTCTGCTTTAGGCCAGCTGTGGCTTAAGTCCTGTAGCAGGGACATAGCACACTGGTAGTCACTAAACCTCTCCCTTTTGGACAAAACCCCTCCTGTGTCTCCAGATTTAAATCATCTCCTTTGAATATCCTTTTGGTATTTACTGTTTTGGCATATCATTACCATAGGAAGGTTTTTTAGACAGAAGACTCAGGAAGTGAAAGTCCTTTGGAGTTTTTTTTTTTTTTAGGGAAAAAACTGAAGCAACCATTCCATAGTGGGAAGGTACTTAGGTTGACTTATTCAAGGCTACTGCTTAACTGAGAAGTAAAATTAACTGTGAGCTGGGACAGTGCAGCGTTGTCTGTTCTCTTTGTGTATATTCTTAATACTGACTTGAACTCTTACAGATACAGAAGAAAACTCCTCATAAATGAGTTTTCAAGGGAAAGGAGGTCCTCTTCTGGAAGGTAGGTTTCTAACTTAGCTGACAAACAATAGGTTTGAATTTTCAAATGTACTGTGTTGCTTCTGAAAACTGTTCAAGTAGTTCATTGGAGGTCTCCCCTGATATTATAATTCAGTAACATTCTCAGCATCCATTTGAAAATTTTTAATGTTTCTTTTTAATTTTCGGCATGCAAGTTTGCTCTAGGCGTATCACTTGTTTTCTGGTACCCCCATTTTATATTACTTTTTTCTTAGTTCTGATTCAAAGGAGTCCACTGCAACAGTAGAACTTGAGACGGATGAAGTGGTTTTGATGAGAAGACAAAAACAGATAAACTATGGAAAAAATACAATTGCGTACGATAGATACATTAAAGAAGTTCCTAGGTAAGTTGCTCGAGTTTCTGGAAAACTAAACATTCAAATAGAGGTCATACCTGTTCTTTGTAAGCATGTGAACGTACTAAACTTGATATCTGAGGTATCTACAAATGAAACTAAGGCTTTTTTTTTTTTTTACCAGATAAGCGAAATGAACAAATTAAATGTGTCTTGGATTTTTGTTTATTTTAAAACTACTCTGTACGTGAGGCCTTTTTAACTTTTTCATGCTGCAGAAATGAAAGTGTAAGTTCTTTTGCTGTGCTTGTCAGTTAGGGGAAATGAAACTGCTTTTTTTGCAGCCAGTTTTCTCGTTAGTAAACTGACAGGCAAAATGGACTATGGTTGCTCTTAAACTTGGTATATATGTTATATGCAGAAACTGCACAATTAAGTTTTCAGATCTAACATTGATTTTTTTTTTCCCCACTTGACCCAAAAATGGAAGAACTAAAATGTTCATGTGTAGATGCCAGCCTTTCACTTGAGTACTGGAATTGTGCAGTAGTCTTTGTTGTTGTTTTTTTTTTCCCCAGAAAAATCACTTAGAATTTGCTGGGTTGTAATGAGCATGGACAGCAGGCAGTCTTAACTTTTACAGCTATCTGATATCTCTGTGTGAAAAGCATCAATAATTTTTTTCATGTCTAATATAGATGCCATCGTATACCAGGAGTTCACCCCAGAACTCCAAATAAATTTAAGAAGTACAGCCGTAGGTCATGGGACCAGCAAATAAAACTGTGGAAAGTTGCACTGCATTCCTGGGATCCACCTACTGAAGAAGGATGTGATCTGCAAGAAATGTATGTATAGAATCTTAAAGATAGATGTATATATTAAAAAACAGCAACACCTTATGTTCAAAAAAATAAAGAATTGTAGCCATTTGTGAGACAAGTCAGCGATTACTGAACGTTTTCATTAGTTACTTGTCCGCAGTTAGTGTTCTTGAGAGCTACTCAGTTCCTTCTCAGAGTATGTAACAGCTTTCTGGACCTAATTGGTGAGACTGGACTTGTAAGGGCATATCTATATATCCCCCATTTCTTGTAATGTATTTCCACTGGATGAGATCAGAGTTCATGCTGCAGTGCTTTATAGTGGGAAATATCACACCAGCAAGGCAGAATGTTCTTTCAGGCCAGCGTAGATTAATTAAGCTGTGGTAGAAGCAGTGCTGGAGAGTTCAGACTGACAGATCTCATGAATATTGAGCTCAGAACAGAATAATGCAAATAGTTATTTTTCTCTACAGAAAGCAATAAAACTGGTCAGGGAATATCCAAAAGAAAACGGTGGGATTACAGAATGAAGGGATGCAGACGTAACTAATTCCTCAGGAAACAGATTTGTGGTGACAGACTACTTTATCACCTCCCTTGGCACCCCCCCAAACATTGGTGATGATTTTAAA